>NC_062533.1:13278365-13580865 GCF_022655615.1 Tachysurus fulvidraco
TTATTATTATTGACTGAAAACTAATATGAAAATGATTCTAAAGTTAGAGATAATTTTATTCCATGTAATATGACTATGAATTGTTTTCATACCTGTATGCATCCCAAAAAGTCACACTTTCTGTCCTTTTAAATCGGTTCGTTACAGGAGAGAATAATAATGAAATGAGGTGAAGATAAATCTTCTGTATGATGAAGGGAAAGAGCGTGTGAGGGTGTGAGAGTTTGGATAGTGGAATGCAGACTGTAATGATGTGCTTGTTTCTTAGGTCCATTCATGCTCTGCTGAGACAGACACAGAGTGAAAATGAAGAGAAGGCTGTGTTTGGCAGCGTTTGCCTTCATGGCAGTGGCAATAATGTCGTGTGTGAGAGCTCAGGGTGAAGGTAAAGAAAACCACTTATTTCTTTCTATCACTTTTTCTTCTCTCTAACACTCATCTCTCTGGTCTCTGAGCTGCTCTCTCTCTCTCTCTCTCTCTCTCTCTCTCTCTCTCTCTCTCTCTCTCTCTCTCTATCCATTTTCTTACTCACCATGCTCTCTATTCCATTTATTTGTTTTGCTCCTTTTATTTTGCTCTCTATGATCTCTTTCACGCCCATCTCTCTCTCTCTCTCTCTCTCTCTCTCTCTCTCTCTCTCTCTCTCTCTCTCTCTCTCTCTCTCTCTCTCTCAGTGTTGAAAAAGTCAAAAAGTCTCTCTTTCTCTCTCTCATCTTCTTACTCACCATGCTCTCTATTCCTCTCATTCGTTTTGCTCTTTTCATTTTGCTCTCTATGATCTCTTTCACGCCCATCATCTGTCTTTTTCTCTCATATCTCTCTCTCTCTCTCTCTCTCTCTCTCTCTCTCTCTCTCTCTCTCGCTCACTTGCTTGCTCTTTCTATCCAGCTTCTTACTCACCATGCTCTTTATTCTTCTATTCCTCTCTTCCTCTCATTCGTTTTGCTCCTTTCGTTTTGCTCCTTTCGTTTTGCTCTCTATGATCACTCTCATGCCCATCATCTGTCTTTTTCTCTCATGTCTCTCTCTCTCTCTCTCTCTCTCTCTCTCTCTCTCTCTCTCTCTCTCTCTCTCTCTCACTATCCCGCTCTTTCTCTCAAACTTTGCTTTCTTTTACCATTCGTCTTTCTTTCTTTCTTTCTTTCTTTCTTTCTTTCTTTCTTTCTTTCTTTCTTTCTTTCTTTCTTTCTTCTCTGTAACCCCTTACACCTTCCTTACAGCAATATGCTCCCCCTTAATAAAAAAAATTGATTATTTTTTAAATAATATATATATTCACATTTATATATTTGCCACAACCCCCTTTAACCCCCCCTTAAAAAAATCTCTATCTGAGCATGCAATGGTCATGTGGACTTTTATTTTCCCTTGCTCCCGTTTGACCCATCTGGGTCTAACCGAGCACAATTGCTTTCTATTATTATTAAAGCTCTGATTTGCAGAGCTTCATAGTCTGACTCAAAAGTAAAATAAAACCCTGTACCTAAAGCAGTGACCCAGGGCACATTTGCTCTGAGAGTCAGATTAAGTCTCTGTGTTGTCTGTGTCTATTTGCAGTCCTGTGTGGGACAACACTGGTCTTAATCTGTGCTCAGGAAATAGGTTAAACACCAGGATTTGCTTTCAATTACATTTCCTTTCTAGCTAAGCAAGCTAAACGCTTGTTAATTTTAACTCAGCAACTGTTTTTTTTTTTTTTTAAATTTAGTTTACAATTTATACTGGGAATACTGGTGAACTGTAAGAAAGAGATACGGAGTTCAGACGAACAATTTCATTTAAAATAATCTAGTCAAACATAACCAAGTGGAAACATTTAAAAATGTTGAAATCAAATAATTAGGATGCTCAGGACAACAATCCAAAAGAAAAGCCCCATTAACATCTGATCAAATCGGCTCAGCCATCATGCTGATGTAGTTTATGTTTGTTAAATTTTAATTGAGGATGATAATTGCTTGAAAAGGGTCAATATCCTGGATATAACAATGTATATTATACAATAATATATATATTAAAACGAATCTTCTTCCAGGATGCTGATCCAGGATCATGGATGGGATATTCAATGTAAATACATCTAGGTTATATATTATGAAAAAATAAACTAAAATGCACAAATAGATGTGCAGGATCATATGCTAACTGAGGGCAGGTAATCCATGTGGTGAAAGACTTTCAGAGTCATCCAAAAGGCAGAAAATCAGTGACCGGACTTCATCTTCGCCAAACGTAAAAGTACAGAGTGCGCCATTACTGGTGTTCAGCCGAAAGCCTAATGGAACATTTTTACTGCTTTCAACTTCCATCCAGAGGCCAAATTTCCAGCTTTAATGGAGCACAGACAGAAATATTAGGTTTTTTTTTCTTTCCTTTTTTTTTTTTTCATGTTCTTTGCTTTTGGAGCAGTAATGTGAGAACTCCAGTGACAACGTGCTTTACTTTTTTGTTTAATTAAGCTCCATATATTAGAAAGAAATAGAATATTTATTACTATTATAGATGATGGCGACGATTAGATGAAGATTCGGATGATGGTCTGTGAGAAAGCCTTATTAAATGTCTCTTAATAAAGAGAAAAAAAAAAAACATCTGCGTGATTGATGATGAAATGAGAAATTACATGTGCCTAGAAAAGATTTAGACAGATTTATGTGATATACTAGAGCTTGGTTTATATGTAATGAAAAAGAAATACTTACTAGAAAGCCCAAGTGAACAAGATACTACAATTCTCCATTATATATCCTGACAGCCATATATTACATATACGGATAAATGTGTCTTAGTAAAGTGTTGGACCTGGACAATGACAATGCCTTGAGACAATTCTATAAATCTCTGAAAACGTACCGAAGTGGTGAACAACATTTTTCAGAAGATATTCCCTTAGTTGGTGTTTTGATCATGTGCTGAAAAAAAAAACCCACTCCAGAATCTCCCATAGCTGTTCAATTGTTCAATTGTTTTGGGATTCGAAAACTGTACCGACCAAAGCATAGCATGATGTGAGCAATGTTGTGCTGTGTATGGGTGTGGAGTCATCCTGGAAGAGACCACTCCCCTCGGGATAGAAATGTTTCATCGGAGGATAAAGTGATCAGTCAGAAGAACTTTGTATTGATTTTCCATGACGCTACAATCAAAAGGAAAACCTGGACCCAAACCATGGGTCTGCATCTGTTCATCCATTTTTTTGCGAGATTTTCCCTTTAATTCGTTACCTGCCTGTAAATATATTTGTGTATCAAATATTCTAAAATAATATGCGTACCGTAGTGAAGCTCGGCTGCGTTAATGACCAGCATGATATTAATAAGGGTTGCGTCGGGCCCAAATGGGACCAGAAATGGAAGCCATCATCAAAGTTGAATTGGTCAGCCAGGTTGGTGGATCTTATTTTTAACGTCCCTACCCTGGTCAAGCTTTGGCTCTGGTCAGTTCCTGATCAGAGCTAATGCTTCACAAAATATTTTATTGGGATATCCTTAACATACACACATCTCACACACTTTTTTTCAACTTTCAAAATATACCTCATAGAAAACACCTGCATCACACATCATACAGTCAAGGATATCACTTTAAAATATTTCTAAATATATTCTCTCCCTGTAGTTCGTCTTGTACATGGAAGTTTCAAGTTGTAGCATACAACTTTTCATGTACATGTGCATTGGGCAGATCCGCCATCGTTCTGCCCAATGTGACCAACCCAGTGTTTGTTTTTGTTGTTTGTTTCTGTTTGTTCTCTTGTCCTTTTTTCCAGTTTTGGTGCAAATCACCTTACCGTGCATCCTCATTTAATGTGGAAAAGAACGTACACACGAGTCACCACTGACACTGTGTATTCTTTTAAGAGGTTTGCAATGGATTGTCATTCTAGTCAAATCAGTATGCAGTGTAGAACGGGATGCGTTATTAACATATGCACTGTGATATGACATTGCTCCATTGTACAATCAACATTGAAAATGTTTTTCTTTGGAGAACGTTCCTCAGCAGTTCACCACAGTGAGTCCAGCTGTGTTGGACTGACTGCTGTGACAGCATGTGAAAAAATCTGGCACTTTACCGGTCTCTGTGGATCACTTGTTTTTTTGCTGTGTGTTTTTGCTTGAGTTGTCTGCAGCCCTTCGGCCAGACTTCTCAAACAGATGTCATTTTATTCTAAAATGGCGTTATCTCTTTTTTTCTTGTGTTCCCGTCATTCCTCCTTCCCCAACAATGAACGTGCTAGCTTCAGACATGAAGTGTTGATCGTTGGGGTATTGTCCATGCACTTGCTATGTGTTTCTTTAAATTATACGATTTAAAAAAAAAAGTCCTTTTGGCTTTGACTTGATCTACTTCCTTTTTTCACAGTAACGCCTCCGACGGATTTGAAATTTCAAATTTTAAATGAGCACACAGTAGAAATGACATGGAAATTGCCCCAGTCAAGAATAGAGGGCTTCAGAATACATGTATCATCAGGGACAGGTGGGTAATTAATTTATGACTCCTATATATATCTTTCATTAGATTTATGTTATGTATGTATAAGTATGGTCATCAGGTCTGCCATAGGCTGGTAAACTTTGATTTCTTTTGAAGAAATCTAAATTGAGAATTTCTTATCTGTCTATTCGGCTTTAATCAGAAAACACAAACCATTCGTCGATAAATACACACACGAAAAAAACTGATTCTATTTGCTGTAAGGTTACGATAGAAGTCACAAATCTCACTGTCTACATCATCTCAAGTCTACCAAATGTCTTTCAAGACAATACACAGAATGTACAATGTACAGTAAATCATATAGTAAACCATAAAGAACACCAAGTTTATATTTAAATATTAATATAAAATGGATTAAAATGTAAAATGTGTTTTTTTTTCTTCTACCTGTCCTCACTTTAGACGAGCCTGTGAAAGAGTTTACACTTCCTGCCTCTGCGAAAAAAAAATACATCCAAGATTTAACCGCTGATGTAGATTATGAAGTAACAATCTCTTCATATTATGGATCACAAGAGAGTATACCTGTCTCTGGTCAGATAACAAGTAAGTCATGTTCTGATTAAACTTGGTTTGTTAGGCTTGTTGTAGTTGCTGTAGAGAAATAACAATATTCATTCTTTTCCCTATAGTTCAATCGAGTTCGTCTGAAGGAGGTAGCAGAAAACCAAAACTTTCTGATTCAATCAGTAAGCAAACCTCACTCCCGGTTTCCTTCTTACTTATCTCTCGACCCATAGCCTTTACCCTCCCCTGTAGGCTTATTAGAATTTTTTTTCATAAATGCCCCATTGTCTTTTACTTAATGAGTCCAGACAACATTTAGCTTGTTACTAAGGCATGAAAAAGTGAGGCAGTCATTGTGCGAGTCAGTGGGTGCCTGTTCCCATGCAGCTGTACATGGCCCCTCATGCCCAAGCTGATTAAAACAAGGCACTAAATATGCTGAGAGAAGTGGAAAGCATTACCACAGCTCACTTTACAAGAGCCTCGTGGCCTCCCCCTCCTTCTTCAGCAGAAGGCTAATGACTTTTTCTGCCTTAAGCATGGGTGGAGGAGTTCCCTCAGCAGCTGATTAGGCAGCTTAATGCAGCTCAGGAGCACACTACAGTATTTAAATGCTAAAGGATCCTCCACATATGTTTAATAGTCAGAGAAGTTCAGGAATAATTACTTTTTACTTCATTACTACATTGCATGGTAGTGATGTGTACATGTTTATAATCTGGGTGCTTTATGGTTTAAAATATATATAAAAGAAGTAATGAATTTAACAAAGTCACCAATCAGGTGTCACCTTTTGGCTCCATTATTTGATAATTATTAGCCAAAAATATTTTCCAATTATTAAAATGAATTTAGTCAGTATTTAGTTCAGTACTGGGTTTTAGCCAGTATCAGTTTCACAGTAATCTATTAGCCTCTAATTCCCCAAATAACTTGACAGAAAATGTATCACAGGTATGAAGTCAGTGTGAGTTTGCACAGTATCTTCTGATTTTTCCCAACCAGAATGCTCAGCCAGTGCAGTTGCAGATCTGGTCTTCCTTGTGGATGGTTCCTGGAGGGTAGGGCAGGAGAATTTCAAGCATGTCCGCAGCTTCATGTCAGCCGTGGCTGGGGCTTTTGACATCGGAGAGGACAAGAGCAGAGTGGCCGTAGTTCAGTACAGCACAGACGCAAGGACTGAGTTCACATTAAACCAGTACCTGAGACGCCCTGAACTGCTCCGTGCCATCAACAACCTGCCTTACAAAGGAGGAGACATCAGGACAGGTGTGTAGGACACACACACACACACACACACACACACACACACACACACACACACACACACACACACACACACACACACACACACACACACAGATGTATATAGACTTATTCCTAACTAAATTGTAGATCTAGTACTAATGAAACAGAACAACTTCACTTTTTATTTAAACTTACATATGTTTCACCATTCATCCGAGATACAGTATCAAGTTCTACACCTTATATAACAAATTATTCTTCTCCTCTTCCTTCTTTTTCCTTTATTCATTCAAATAAAGATTAATGCCTTGGATTTGTCTGAGTTCCCAGTTGTCTTTAGTCCAGTGTAAGGATGTAATCAAATGCAAATAAATTATCCGACTCGAACACGTAATAAAGATGTGAAATATCTCTGAACCATCCAGTTTGTTTTTAACTAGTAAGAAAGGACACAAAAGGTCACTGGGATGGAAAAAACGTTGAGTGAGTGTGAAGTATATAATTTCATGCCACATAGGTATTTAGATCATACTAACTTGGGATTTAAGGATATGAAAATCTGGAGCAATAAACAGATTACAGATACAGATACACATAGTGCCTTTGCATTACACCCCTAGGCTACGAATATCCAATTTTATCTTAATTCAGAAGTCCAGCTGATGAGATGTTACATTTCCATGTAGTTTGAATTTATCCAAAATTTGTTTGTGAGATGAAACAACGCTGTTAATAGAAGCATCTCTCCTTCCTTTGTGTGACAGAGAATTTTGACAAACTAGTCATTAAGGTATTTTGTAAAACTGTAGGAAAAATAGACAGTTTGTGTACTAGACACTTTTGTATACAGACCACTTCTAGAATACTTGTTAAAAAACACCTGTTGCAACCACTTATATACATTTAACTTTTGAAAAGGGCTGTAACGAAGAACATAATGTTACTACAATCATAGATAATATAGAGAACACATGTTAAGCTGAGAGATTCTAAAACTGCTATTATCAATATAAAACTTTAGATTCACTACCTAAGTATGTTTAAAAGGATTAATGTGACAAGGCTTTATTTCACCACATTCATCAGATCTCACATTTTATCCACACACACACACACACACACACACACACACACACACACACACACACACACACACACACACACACACACACACACACACACACACAGTCCCACGTTATAAACATACAGCATGTGTTGTGCAAAAGTAAATCAGCACTGTACTGTTTATGTGGATGTCAGAAGTCTCCAAGCCAAACACGCAGGGCGCTCCATGCCAAAATCCACTTAAGAACCAGCAATGTGCCTGCAGCCACAATTTTAATTCTTATTCCTGACAGTTTGTAAATAATGACATGGCAAAAAATAGTGAGATACATTTCAAAGAAAATGTCTTGCAAGGCAATCGCCTAATTTTATTTTATTTGCTGCCATTGCACAGGTGATGCCTTGGACTTCCTGCTGAAAAATATTTTCACGGAAAACGCCGGTGCCAGAAAAGGATTCCCCAGAGTTGCTGTGGTCATCACAGGTGGACAATCGCAAGACTTAGTGGAGGACTATGCTAAAAAACTGCGAAACAACGGGGTTGAAATCTTCAGTCTGGGTATGTAGGAGTCTGATGCTGTCTCTCAAACATGAGCTGCTTTATTTTTGTGGTATAAGGTTTCAGACCTGAAGCAGAAGAATTTCTGGTCTTTCCATACTCACATGTCACGCAACTTGCATCGAAAGGTGGAAAAAAGCCCTCAAGAAGTCATAGTCTAATCAAATGGGTTTTGCAGACGCTGTCTTTGGCATTATCATAGTTTCCTACTTGTGGAGGAAAAATAAGCTGCTTTTAAATGTTTTCCAGCGACCTGACCTCCAACTCCTTATTTCAAAAAGCTCACTGTTAATCCAGCTGGATTGCGTTAAAAGTGGGGACACGATAAGCAGCTGCTGCTTTTCACATATTTATAGTGAATATCTAGTGTGAGGCACTTTTACAGAACGGTATCAGATGCTTCTGACCGTTTTCACATGCAGCTATCAACTTTATGAGGCATTTGGGATTTGCAGGTGTTGACTTTTAAGCAGAAATGAGTTAATTCTTGGAAAAATGTCCAATTTAGTGAGGTACTCTAGATGTTAAAACATTTTTTTCTGTTTCTCTTCAAATCAGGGATCAATGAGGCAGACGAAGAAGAGCTAAAACAAATGTCATCCACTCCGTACAGCACTCACGTGTATAGTGTCTCTAGCTTTGATCTGATCAAGACGGTGCAACAGGATCTCATTGCACATGTGTGTTCTGGAGTCGAGAATCAGATAAGCTCACTGGCCAGTATTGAAGAAGGTAAAAAAAAAAACAACCAACAAAGTAACACAATAACAAGTGAATAAGGTCATAGCATGCTAACGTGTATTTTCGTATATAATAATCAGTGTATATACAGTAATGGCCACTTGCCTGAATTCAGTGCTTTGAATTACATTATACTTGCTACATTAAATCTCTCAAGACTGTGTTCCTGTTGTACTAGCATAAAAACATTATTCTTTCTTGGGAGAAGTGGCCTGCAGAACATTAGCATTGTTACAAGTGGTTCCCATTTCAGCCTTCTTACCTAAAGACCATTTGTGGCTTGTAACTTTGTGCATAAACATTGTTTATAGACTGTTAAATGATTCTTTACATTTCATTGTAGTGGTCGAACCTGCCTCGAACCTGCAGGTCAAAGAGGTGGCTTCCAAATCGATAAGGATGACATGGGCTGCCTCTCTGGGTGAAGTAACTGGCTATAAGATACAGCTGGTGCCTGTGACACCGGGAAGCAAGAGGCAGGAGCTTTACGTCGGTCCAACTCAGACCAGTGTGAATGTGAGGGACCTTACTCCAAATACTGAGTATGAAATCAGCTTATTTGCCTTGAAAGGACTAACACCTAGTGAGCCAATCATTGCTACTCAGAAGACCCAACCTCTCAAAATATCACTGGGTAAATAGGAATATGCAGTTTTTGTTTACTATTAGCTAACTACTATGTTCTGTGTAAGTCCAAATTACACAATTTTGTCTTTACTAAGGAGGCTTTCACACTGGTTGTTTGGTCCAAAACTGAGCACGATTTGCACGAACATTTGGTTAGTGCACCATGATACTAAACTTAAGACTAAGTGTAGGAAGAAGGTATGAAATCTGAGCACAAGTACCGTGCCACAGTATTTTCTATGAGTGCAATGAAATTTGTGGGACACAGAAGAGGTGTGATGTCTTACTGTGAATATTGGCACCAAAAGAATACAAAAACAATACAAATGGTGAACGCTTTGGGTTCTTCAGATCACAGCAAAGATGCCTAGTGTGAAAACCTCTTAAATAAAGTTCAAAATGGCCTTCAATATTGCTAGCGATTGAAATGGAAATAAGATATATTAGGTATTGGTCAAGGTTTTTCAACCAAAATACCATTAATCCACTAAAGTGACTGGACCATTTTCCTTCTAGAATGTTCTCTTGGAGTGGATGTTCAGGCTGATGTTGTCCTTCTGGTGGATGGGTCATACAGTATAGGGTTGGCTAACTTTGCAAAAGTGAGAGCTTTTCTGGAGTACTTGGTCACCTCCTTTGACATCGGTCCCAACAAGGTCCAGATCAGCCTTGTGCAATACAGCAGGGATCCACACACTGAGTTTTATCTGAACACACACCACAATCTGGATGCAGTGATTAAAGCGGTGAGAAGCTTTCCATACAGAGGAGGATCCACTAACACTGGCAAAGCCATGACCTACGTGAGGGAGAAGATCTTTGTTTCCAACCGAGGAGCTCGCACAAACGTGCCCCGTGTCACTATCCTCATTACAGATGGCAAGTCTTCAGATGCCTTTAAAGATCCAGCCACAAGGCTGAGGAGCAGTGATGTGGAGATCTTTGCCGTCGGGGTGAAAGATGCCGTGAGGTCAGAGCTGGAAGCCATTGCAAATCATCCTGCTGAAACCCATGTGTACACTGTGGAGGATTTTGATGCCTTCCAACGGATCTCCAAAGAACTGACACAGTCTATTTGCCTGCGCATTGAGCAGGAACTTCTGAATATCAAGCAGAGAAGTGAGTAGACTTTTTTTAAAGCATTTTACTTTGCAATGTTTATTTGCTAAATGTGATATCAGGGGTCTGTAAAGAAACCCTGTGGGGATATTTTAGATTAGTGTGGTGATTTTAGTGTGGTGATTGTAGAGGAAGCCCATGACATCATTACAAATGTATTTTAGGCTAGGTCGATAGATATCTGGCATATTTACATTTATGGCATTTAGCAGATGCCCTTATCCAAACTGACTTACAGAAGTGATTTGTAGTCTTCATCAATCAATACACCCTGGTAAGACTGGTGACTGGTTCACTAGGCCACAGACTAAGGAAACAATTATCTTAAACCTATAAGTACTTCAGGAAGTAGTCGGTCTTTAGGCAAATATGGGTATGTTTACTTTTTGCAATCAAAGCCTTTCTCCAGAAATGTCATGCATAAGCTATGTTGTAAAGCACAAGGCTGATTTCAGCTAGAAATATATGGTTTATAAGGTTTTTGTAGAACTGCTGAACATTTGATTGATAGAAATCATCCACATATTGTTATTATGTTATTATGTATTATGCCCATTTTACAGTCCTATCCATCCCAGGTATAATTTGCAGACAAAAACAAACATATGTATGTGATTTGACTGCTGAAATTACACTTGTAATGTAATTTTAAACTCAAATTAACAGCTGCAGATATAATTTGTTCACATGCTTGCAATTATAATAAGGATTTCAAATTGAGCCTCAATTTCAGTTTTATTGTTTTTGATTTGGTGAACATGTGGCTCACATACTGTATGTAAAAACGAATTGATGTTTGGAAGTTCGTTACAAAGAATCCCCGAATGTATTTGGCCATGCCATTATGTTACAGACTGTTGCCATAACGTTTGGAAATTGTTATATAATAGATAAGTGTTATAAATAACTAAATAATCTGAGTAAAGTTGAAAGTCAGGATGATGCAGACACCTAAATGAGCTTCCGTTTTATAAACTGTGATCATGTTGCAGGTTTGGTACCACCTAAATCCCTGAGCTTTTCTGAAATAAGCTCCAGAAGTTTCCGGGCCACGTGGGCTATCGATGCTACAGATGTCGAGTCCTTCCTCATCCAATACAAACCTGCTGAAGATCCTCATGCTGATTATGTGTCCGTCTCAGTACCAGGAGACACCACCACCGCTATGCTGATCCATCTCACACCACTCACCAAGTACAGGGTCAATGTCTCCGCCCAGTATGACAAAGGAGACAGTTTACCTCTCACCGAATACGAGACAACGCTGGAGGGTCAGTTCTATTATTTTACTTCTCTTTACTTAAGTAACGTGGCACAGGATATTTAAAATTGTAACTTTATAAATAAATAGGAGCAGCATATATACTTAAATACCAACAAATTCTGCTTTCAAACATTTGTCAAAATCTAATACAAATGTTGTTACTATTATTATATTAACTAATGACATTTGAATTTTAACACATCATATGTTGTTGTTTTTAAAGTTTTAGTCCACAAGTACACACTGTTTTAAGATTTATAAGGTAAAACATTAATAACTTCTAACATCCTTTTTTTTTTTGGTGCAGACCAAGGAATCGTACGTAACCTCCGTGTTTCTGAGGAGACCACCAACAGTTTCCGTGTGTCATGGGCACCGGCTCCGGGAGCCGTAGTGAGATACAAGTTGACCTATGTTGGTGACAATGACATAAGGGAAGCCTTCACACATGGCCCAGAGACCAATATCATCCTCCATCAGCTCCTCCCTCTCACCACTTACAGAGTGAGTGTGGCAGCCGAGTACTCATCGGGCACTGGCGAGGAAAGGGAAATCGATGGCACAACTAAAGAAGGTGAGTTTCAGTTATGAGGAATATAGAATAATTATGATGTCATATTTTCCCTTTGATTATTTTCTTTTATAATGTTTGACATCCTGCTATTTAAAAAAAGTCCAACCCTACACGTGTTATTTAGATTTCAGAATGGAAAAGGCTAATCTCAGGAAACCCCTGTGGAAATTTGCACTGCAACACACACACACACACACACACACACACACACACACACACACACACACACACACACACACACACACACACACACACACACACACACACATACTTTTTGCTCTAGGGGAGGTTAAAGGTGATGGAACGTTACCCTGGAGATGAGCCTGCTTGCTAATGCAACAACCATCTATTGGGAAGGCTGATGGAAATAAACAAACTGATTTGCATTTGCCAAAGCAGTGGAATTCCAGACACTTGTTATCATTGCTCAATGTGGTTAGCGCCTTTGTATGTTCCAGCTGCTCCTATCTGGCTACTCTGAGTAATGCAGCTGTGATATTTTAAGGGTCTGTTATAGCAGAAGGCAAATCTTATGCAGTGAGATATTCTCTGTGCTGTGTATAATAGAAAAATATCTTCCTAATGGTTTCATAATGGCATGAATAAGTGGAAGATTGAAAATTTTTATAAAGGAAGTTTAGGTACAGGAACATTGTAGGTACACGGCTAAAAAACATTTTCAGGTACAGGTACATTTTTCTGTAAACAGCCAAATGCATTTTCTTCACTAACTAATATCTGATTAGAAATGATTAGAAATTAGATCTCTTTTAATGCTAGCTTTGGAGATTTTTAGCTTTTCTTTGCTCCTCACCACTTGCTCTGCTTGTGCTTCTATAGAGCTAGGTGCTCCACGAAACCTGCGAGTATTTGATGAGGGAATATCATCAATGCAACTGGAGTGGGAACCTGCGCCCGGTCGGGTGCAGCAGTATCTGGTGTCCTATCAGCCAACCGAGGGAGGAGAGACCAAAGAACTGTCAGTAAAGAGATCGTCCACCATGCTCAAAAACCTGCAGTCTGGCACCGAGTATCAGATTTCTGTCCAAGCTCGCTACTCCTCTGGCCTTGGCCAGCCCCTGGATGGCACGGGCACCACGCTCGATGGTGAGTAAATAATACTAATATCCCTAAGTCATTTGTTTGTGTAAGTGGGTGGTAACCTAATAATGCCAACAGTCCCAAAGTGTCTATATGCTCATCTATATATTTAAGTTCAAGTAAGTATAACATAGCTCTTCTTTATTATTTTACACTTAGAATCCACTCATTAACACATTTTGATTTCAATGTTCATACAATCTGTGTCACATTTTATATTCTATATTCAAAATAAAGTTCATTACTATTTGGTGGTGGGGTGGAGGCTAAACAGTTCTGCTTGGTGATGGGGGTTTGGGATGTCACAAGAATTTATTTTGTGAATCAGTGAACGGTGGCATTGAGGAATCCATTGCATTGAGTTTAATTTCTAAGTTGGTAGTAAAAGCCAGCCACAGAAAGTGCCATCGCGCAATTTTATCTAAGCAAATGCCTTATTAGGCCATTGATGGACTGTATACCCAGTAACCGACTGCCCCATAACATTCAGTGCTGGGTAGAGCACTGGGAGGTTGATTGAAAGCAGAATGACATCCAATGTCAAGGTCTTGCACATATTACCCTTGCTTATGCTGCACCCAAGTCTGAACTCCGGCTTGGGTGGAGCTGGAATTCGGTCTGCCCAGGAGAATATTGTGTGTGTGTGTGGTGATAGTAGTGGTAACTAGGGGGATGGGTTATTATTATGAGTCACTTTTTCTTCTGCTGTGTCGGACCCTGTGTGGACTTGCCTGGAATGCAGCAGATCTGTCCTAAAGCTTTGGCTGATGGGTCCATATCTGACGTAATTGGACAGTCTGAGTTTCTTCCTGCCTTTGGTTCCTTGAGCCATATGGAAGGGATTTGACCAATTCAGCAACCAAAGCGTTCTGATTATGATATATTGTGATGTTACTTCTTCCGTCTGTCCATTGACTAACAGAGAAAGTTTCATTGCTGAACTGGCTGAGCTATGATCTCACAGCGGCTTACATAATCCACTTAACATGCAGCTGCTGGAACTAAGATCAAGTAAAACTTTGTTTTAAAGATGGTTTCATGCCTAACTTCTAACAGTGAAGAAAGAAATGAAAACTCCAGCATTTCCCAACCATGTGGATAATAACGCATGTTAAAACGAAAAACGTCCTGTGCCTTAGTGCATCCAAGAGCTCTGATCTCATTGACAGCTCGCACAATCCAATAAACATGAATTCACTGTAGCAGAAATGCATCAGAAGAACTATAGAAGCAGCGTTTGCAGTTTTATTGATGCTTGTGTCACCTTCCTATTCCAGCACTACTGTTACTTAAGAATGCTTAGCCATATTGTAACCAAGAGACATTCACATTACATTTACGGCATTCGGCAGAAACCATTATTCAGAGCAACTTACCATTTTATACAACTGAACAATAGAGGGTTAAGGGCCTTGCTCAAGGGCCCAGCAGTGGCAGATTGGTGGGCCTGGTATTTGAACTCACAGCCTTCCAATCTTAAACATTAAGCTATCACATCATGAGACACGACATTTGTGATGTGGGGACGATTTAATTCATAACTTCCAGTAATGAGAAAAAAAAAGAGGTTATAACAAACTCCTGTACTTATGAGGAATATTGGAAAGCAATGAAACGTAAACTGGATATTAAACATCCTGTAACTTGTTCTATCCAAGAGCTGTGCTTTCATAGCTCACATATATAATTTAATAAACATGAATGTAGTAGATAGACATCTTTGGTCCCTTCCTCTCTACAAAACTTGTGATTTTGATGTATAACTAATAGTTGAATTAAAAAAAATGGAGGTGCTGAAATTTTTCAGGAATCCCGAAGTACTAAGAAAACAATGTGATATTAGTAGTACCTTTAGTAGCACTTTGCTACCTTCCTCTATTCAAGAGCTGTGATTTCAGAGGTACTTGCTCAATCCTGTAAACAGGAAACTTCTGGAAGCAAGTAAAAGGGCAAGGCGAAAAGAATTTTCTTCAGATTTCTAAAGGCTTAACATCCAAACGTGGTGAAAGAAAGCTGACATATTCCAGGACTCCATTGTTAATTGAAAAATAATGGCCATTTTAACAGCACTTTAACCTTTAGTACTTTTCTCAATCCAAGAATTGCAATCTTTTAAAGACATTTTAATGCCTGACTTGCAGACGTGGAGAAGGAAACAGAGGCTCTGATATATTCCAGGACTCCTGAGCTTTTTGGATAATAGTAGGAGGATTTTGACCTTTGCTTGGGTATGGAGCTCAATGGTGGTGCGTCAGAACAGTCTTGTCAACAGCAGCAGACTACATGGAGATTTGTAAGTTGCAAGGGTCTGCTGAGAGGCTGTCAATCTCAGGATTCATTAATGCTGTATCGCTTAACAACAAGCCCTGTGGGATGTTTTTTCTATGTGGTGGGCAGAAACTCTAAAAGTTGCATAGCAGACTAAGATGCGTTTGAGTTCAGGAAGTTAAAAAAGAAGGAAAAAAAAAATAAATGAATTAGTTTTTAAGGAGAAATGAATTTCAATGGACAACGAGGAAATATACAAAATGAAAATCATAGTATGATCTAAAGGCATTCACTAAATTCCAGGGGTTTCGTTTACCACAACATAAAGTGGGCGTGTTTATGGAGGTCTTGGAAAAACGCCCTCTTCCAAAAAAAAAAAAAAAAGGCATACCTACGATGGATAATGAAGGACAAAACAGGCATACAGGTAGATTTTATATCTATTATGAGTTATTATTTTAAAGTTAACCTATTTTCAAAAACAAATAAAAGACCAAAAACTACGGTCAGGGTTAGGGTTAGATTATCAAATAGGCCACGCCCACCCGATGACGCAATATCTGTTACGCTGTTCTGAAATCCCTGGAAATAAGTGCATCCCATGATCTAAATACATGGTCTTCTCACATGGTCTATGTCATGTTCTACTGTTGTAGCCCACATACCTACCTAAGGTTCAAAGCATTGTGCTCTCTGGATTACTTATATTCTTTCTAGCATTGTGGATTGTTTATATGAGTTACTATGGTCTTGCTGTACGCAAGGACCACTTTCCATTGACCTCTCATCAAGAAAACGTGTCTGCCCACAGAACTGCTGACATCCAATTTCAGCAAAACAATCAGAACAAATTAAGAGAGACAAGTTAACAGTTGATACGTGTTGCATTTTAAACATTTCCAAACATGAAGCAGGGGAGTTTGATTCATATTGGAATCCACACGAATTTAGGATTCAGAGTTTTAAGCAGGAAAATGGAGATGGATGAGGGTAAAAAAAAGAGACATGGAAAACAAAGAGATGTAGAAATGGAATCAATCAGTTGGTGAGAGAGAGAGCCAAAAGCAATGTTTTCTATTTGCAGTTTGCTGACAAGGTGCAGCACCTGGGAACTGTCAACTGAGGATGACCTTCTCTCCCAAACATTTGGAAAAAGGCATAATGTATTTGGCTTAGGTCTCGCTCTAAAGGCCCCTGACCCCGGGATGTTACTGAACAATACTGTGCACCTATTCAGCACTTTCCCACTCTTAACGTCAGTTAGGGGGATTCATTTAAGACAACATAGCTTTTCAATGATCTTTATTACAAACACAAGATTGATCTTCAAGGATCTTTTATCAGCACTGAATGTAGCTTGTTTGGAAAACTCCAAATATAAGTATATTCCATGTGAACAGCCCATGAAACTCGGTGTGTGGTCAAGGCTAAGTTTAACTATTGTGTATATTTAAGATTTTTGAGGGAAATATTCAAATTGTCCCAGTCACTGTGCTTACTTGGTCTATAAAATAACTTCATGGTTACATGGTTGATATCAATAGATAAATGTATAGTCATTAATCAGCTTATACTCAGTGTAGTTTATACTGTCAGTGCCTATAAGATTACTAAGAATTAGTAATTAATTAAGAATGATTTCTACAGTAGGTTAAGGCTTTTTTGTAAAGTAATGACAGGTGAAAAGGTAAAATAAATGTCACATATCCTAGCACTTAGATTTAAATAAATAATAATAAATATTAATAATAATAAAGCTGGCAGAAATTTTGCATGGCATAATGCAAGTGTGATGTCTGATGCTACCCAAACTCTTCTATACCTGAGGTTCGGGCTGCTGAAACTAAAAAATAAGACAGCAAAACGCAGACGAGATCCTGAAGACGTTTCTTTCGCTGCAGTAAAATTACAGAAAAGAAAAGTATGCCAGAATGCTTAAGGAGAATACTGAATGTGATGGATTATTTTTGGCATAGCTGTTGGAAAGGTTTAGTCTGAAATCAGATGCGGCGAACTCACAGATCTATGAAATTAACAACACGTAAATCTAATACTTTTATCAGTCTTGAAATGAAAACCCTGTATTTGTAGTGTAACAGTAGACATTTTTCTCTTCACTTGATGATAAGTATCATCTTTGCATCTAATAGCTTGTTAATTAAGTTTTTCACTGAGACAATCAAAAAACTGACCATGTGAAGTGCATTATTATCTGAGAACATGTTGTAGCCATTCAGCTAGTTAGCTCATTATCAGTTTTGGCCAAAAAAAAAAAAAAAAAGAACATTTAGAACATTTGGGATTTGTTATTCTAGTATTTATTACAGATGATCATAGAAAATGAAATGTAAATTATGAAAATAGTGATGCTAGGATAGCGTGCAGACATTTTAATTAGTATAGGAAACATTTACCTACAGTCATGTGAAAAAAATAGGACACCCCTATGTGTGTTTTTTAAATAGATACACATGGGCATTTGATCTTTATTTTAACAAAATTGGGAGATTCAAGTAATATAACTAACCAAATAAAACCAAATAAAAGTCTATAAAATGTAATTCCAATTTCTTGTGAGGAAAAAGTAAGAACCCCCACATTTATTTGTACTTAAATTGGATAAAATTACCCACAGGTGTATCACAGCAGGTGCAAATTATTAGAACATTGTAACAGAGATTGTTGATGCTTAAGAGTCTGGTAAGGGATATAAAAAGATCTTAAAAGTATTTTTAATTAGCCAAAAATCATTTACAAGTGGAGAACATTTAAAACAACTGCCAACATGACCAGGTCAGGCCATCCAAGCGAATTCAACCCAAGAGCAGACCACAGGATGCTTAAAGAAGTTTCCAAAAACCCTGAAATATTAACACAGGAAATACAGCAAGCTCTTGCTACAGTTGATGTCAAAATACATTAATCTAGATCAAGAGCGGCTGCACAACATTAATTATCATGGGAGGAAACCTTTGCTGTTTAAGAAAAGCATAAGGGCAAGACTGAATTTTGGCAAAGAACACAGAGGCAAAGGCCATCTGGACTTCTGGAATAATGTGCTTTGGACAGATGAATCTAAAATTTAATTATTTGGAGACCCTAAACATGACGACCTAAAACATACCAGTAAATCCACCATGGACTCAAAAACAGTCAAAAACTGAAGGGTGATTTGAAACAAACTGTGCATGCAAGAAACCCTTTAAACATCACACAGCTGAAAGAATTCTGCATTGAGGAGTGTGGAACCTTTTCCAGTTGATGTGCTACAAGATGGCTATCCTAATTTTTTCCCATGACTGTATAAAAAAAGGGTATTGACCTTGTAGCTTACAGCATGTAATGCACATTATGTCATTGGAAATATGCAGACAGGCAATTAAAAAAAGCAAGTATTTGGTCATTATACATTGGTCCTAACTTTTTCCTCAGTTGTTAATTTCTTTTGTTGAAACCAAAGTGAAAAAAACTGAATATTTAACGGGCTATCCTAATTTTTTCCCATGACTGTATAAAAAAAAGGGTATTGACCTTGTAGCTTACAGCATGTATTGCACATTATGTCATTGGAAATATACAGACAGGCAATTAAAAAAAGCAAGTATTTGGTCATTATACGTTGGTCCAAATTCTACAAATCTTTGCAAATGTAATGGAAGGATGGACATCATTCTTTAGAAGATTTTCCCGTAGTTAGTGTTTTGACAATTGCTTCAAAATCAGTTCAGCTCCATAATGTACAGAACAGAGTTGAAATCTGCTCAAAGCATAAGATTCACACCATTTTCATCCTATTCAGTGAGTTCGTGTGCACTGATATGGATAAATAGAAAGATTTCATGATAGGATAAAGGTGTAATCAATAAATCACCTAACAGCATAATACAACAATTGTTTGTTGTTATTGTTTATTTTTTCCTTAATGTCTATAATTATTAGTTGAAATTGAGATTTGAGCATTTGGAAAGAGGATTTCCTATGCAGCCCCAAACTGATATAAACAAAAGTAAATCCTCATGCAGCCTTGATTTCCTGCTGCAACATGGTGACTAAATGATGCGTGGATCAGTGCGGATCTAGCTGGGGGGGGGTTTGGTGGGTGTTAATGGAAGACTGCTGTTATATTCATCATTTAATCCATGTACATTAACCAGCAACTCTTAATTTAATAATAGATTGTAAATATATAATGTTTATAAATGAATACAATGTGTGTGTGTGTGTGTGTGTGTGTGTGTGTGTGTGTGTGTGTGTGTGTGTGTGTGTGTGTGTGAGTGTCTTTGTTTGTGGAACGGCTACTAATTCCTGTGAACTTGCAGATCAATTTATATCATTCTCATTAGCACTCAGCGGGGAGAGGAAACTGAGTAAAGCAGTGATTATTTTGCTACTACCAATTTATATAAGATCACACGGGAGTCCCTCAAAGAACCCTTGTGGTTTTAAGAAAAAGAACATTTTTGCAGTTGCCTCATTACCCTCTAATTCACTAGGCCGTGTGTGATTTCTCCACAGAACTTGGCTCACCCAGAGACCTTATAACCAGCGATGTAACTGATTCAAGCTTCATGGTGTCGTGGTCAGCTGCTCCAGGCCGTGTCAGACAGTACCGTGTCCACTGGATGTCGCAGTTTAGTGACGAATCAGGGGACGTAACAGTGCCGGGAGACGTGACAAGCACTCTGTTGGAGGGCCTGAGCCCCGAAACACAGTATCAAGTGTCTGTTTTTGCTGCCTACAGCCTTGGAGAGGGGGAACCTCTGCTGGGAGATGAGACCACTGATGGTATGATGTGTTTCTTTCATCGTAGCATTGTAAACGAAACTTGACAGACATTGAAATTGGGAAATCCATCCATCATAAGCATGTATTTCTAACGAAGGAATGTACTGCATAAGCTATGAGGAAGCATTCATATTGATTTGATTAATTAACCACAGAATGACATCTGCTAATCTACAGAATATGACAGTTAGTAAACATACTCCACAGTTAGAGCTTTTCTGTAAGGTTAGTAGCGACAGGAAAGCACTACTGCGTTATTCTGCAAGAAACAACATTTTTAGGTTCTTTGGCTATGCCTTTGGATTCAAGTATCACATTAAAGTATTCTGATTTCAGGCATGGTATTTTTCTTTCACCCCCAAAAACAATGTAATTACCAGTTTTCCAGAATCCATCACCCATGAAATCATTGCCTTTTCATTCTTGGATTCTTGATTCGTGTTATTATAGAAGTGGTCTTTGTTGTTGTCTTAAGCGGTCTCAAGTCGTCCATGCGATGTTTAGTTTTTTGGCTGTAAGCTATTTGAGAATGTTGAAAAGACAGCTATTGTGGTCATACACAATATGTCAGCCATAATATTAGCTTAAAAGGACAGGAGTGATGTAAAATGGACCAGTAATGATAATGTATTTCTATGGGACAGTTTAAGCAAGGTCAGCCTGGATGTGTGATTAATGTTCATGCTTGAGTCTGTGCAGTTGTTCAGTTGGATTACACCTCTGTACCATTTGGGAATTCTTTAACACATACAATTTTTGATAGATAGTTTCTATTAGCTCATTTTTATGAATCTAAGGTTTATGAAACTCAAAACTAGATCGTGCCAAGAAAATGATTGACGAACCAAAATCCCTTTACTGCAAATTTGACAGATTTGCCTGTGGAGCACCTGAGACTTCTTTTGTGATGGTCACTAAAACCAGAGTCATTTACAATGCAGTAAAGCCTGACCACCGTGGTCTGATAAGTCAAATTAAGTTCGGGGTTTCAGGGTAAGTCAGCCAGATTCTTTTTTGCTGAGACCATGTAGAAGTGGTGGGATTCAGCCATATAAATATATAAATGGAATCCGGAGACTCCTTGGCTGTTCCTTAGTGGAAAAAGTGAGCCGATGGTTGTGAGAGAAGGAGGGGGGTCGGGGTGGGGGTGGCTTTGGGGTGGTTCAGGGGAGATAACATCATGGCAATAGAGTGAAAGCATTTTAAAACTATGCATCTGTGCACTGGCGGCTCTAATTTGGGCCATATGTCTGAGACAGGCTCTAAAAGACTTTGGACACGCTTAGTTAAAGACCGTACGCCTTCTCCATCTACACATGGATGTGCAAGGGAACTCCATAGAGCTATGGAAAGAAATTTGCCTATGTGAGGCATCTAATAATGCAAGGATGATTTTTTTATTTGCTTTTGTGTCCAGCTTAGAATATTTTTGGGTTTTTATCCCCATTTCCTTTTAACAATGAGTTCCTGCGCCAGTTGTGCAGTTTAAATGGGACTCATTCTCTGGTTAAGGATGCAAAAGTTCGCTTAGGTCAATCAGTACATTGGATTGCCACAATTCTTTCCGTTCGTAAAAGTGTTCCTAGTAAAAGTCTTGGAGTCAGTCATTTCTTGGAAGCAAGAAAGATTTAGATGAGAGTAAGCAAAAAACCTAACAGGAAAGCCTTGCAGAACAGGAAATGACAATCAAAAACTTCGTAAGATACGCAAAGAATAGTTTAGAGAAACTGAAATCTTGTGCATAATTTTATTTTATATATCACAATTTAAAAGGAGTAATGTGCAGAGTAATAAATGTTGCTTGTGTTTTATGAGCTTAGTTTATCTGCCATCCCTGGATAATTTCAAGTTCTTAATTTCTTAACATGAACCATGATCAGTTGATTGTTATTGCATTTTTATTGTAAAAGTTAAGTAATTGTCTGTCTGGACAATTTCACAAGAGCTCAGAGTGAATTGAGATCCACAAAACTGTGAAAAAGTAGCGAAAAAAGCCAATATCCACACTTCCATCTGTTATTTCAAAGCCCAGCTTAATATTTTCTGCTTTTTTAAAACACTCCTTTTCCTGAACCTACTTTTTTCCAGAGTGACAAGGTACTGCTGGTAGAAAGGCAATGCTTTCTTTCTTTCATTCTTTCATTCTTTCTTTCTTTCTTTCTTTCTTTCTTTCTTTCTTTGTTCACTTAGAACTATACCAATAGTTACGTACTCACACACTTACTTACTGCCATATAACAGGAGTCTTACTCCAGATGTAGGTTGATTAGTAACAGAAGCTCATACGTTCCAGTTTAGTTCTGTACAAACCACATAGCTTAGGTGTTTCTGACACTGTGTGGGACACTATAATTTGTCTGATATTTTAGGCGGCTGTTGTAATCCTGTTGTTTCTGTCTCCAGCTTCTGCCGCTGCGAAGGCGCTAAGGGTGTCTGACGAGACGGAAAGGTCAATGAGAGTGAAATGGCAGGCAGCTCCAGGCCGGTTGCTGAACTACAGAGTGACTTATACACCCCAGTCTGGTGGCAGACAGCTGAGTGTGAAAGTGCCGCACAATATGACATCCACCGTGCTGAAGAAGCTGCAGCCCATGACCACATATGACATCACTGTTCACCCCATTTACAGGCACGGAGAAGGCAAAGCAAGGCAAGGAGTAGGAACCACACGTACGTTGGCCCATAATTCAAAGCCCATGAGTCACAGGGGGCATGTTTGTGTGTGTGTGTGTGTGTGTGTGTGTGTGTGTGTGTGTGTGTGTGTGTGAGAGAGAGGAGAAAGAGTGAGAGAGAAAGGGAGAGAGAGAGAAAGAGAGAAAGAAAAAGGGAGACAGACATCCTAAGTGTGACAAAAAGTAATTTAAATAGAAGCTTACTTCAAGTAACAACTCCCATCATTATTTTTGTGCATTCTGTTTCTAAACGTTTAACTTGTAATAACACAGAGGTAAGACCGATTCCATCTCAAACCCACTGTCAGTTACATGGAATGTAATTTATGTGTTTAATCTGACGTCGAATAATTGAAGGTTTAGCACCTTGATCATGAACAATGAGTTCTGATATTTTCGTGTTAGTCCTGAAGATTCCATGTACAGATTTCTTTCTGAATAACCACCATATTTGCACACCATTGAACCTTTCACACCATTTTAGTAAATATGCCAAATAGTATAATATATATATATATATATATATATGTTATAGGTTTTCCTATTATTGTCACCAATACAATAGTTTACAACAAAGGTTATATCATTCTTGCTATTCTGTGCAAATCGGTGATTCTAAGTAGCACTTTTATGTGTGACCATTCTTAAAGGATAATATATACATGATTTACATTATAAATGGCACAGTTCGTGTCTGTTGAAATTTAAAGTGAAACCTGTAGTGTATTTGAAACACGCATGTTCACTCATATAATATAGAAACAAGTTTTTATTCATTTTGAAATAGACCAGTCCAGAACATGAGGTAGCAAAAAGCAGTGAGCTTCCGGTAATAGGTGCCTTTATGTTTAATAATATTTAGATTTATAAATCATAAAACCTTCCTCAAGCGCTGAGCCCCTCCTATAGATACACCGGTGGGATTTTAGAATAGAAACTGAAGGGATGGGATACTTTATTTCACAGAAAGGAAATTACTACTAGTTATGATTAATAATGCAATTTACTATTACAGTTAGTTCAAGTGAACTTGAAAAGCTTGGTGTGTCTCCCTTCATATAACTGGTGTACATGTACAACATTATTATTAACATGTACTAAGATGGCTGTCTGTTTCTTGTGCAGTGTCACCTTTTAAAGCACCAAGAAACCTGCAGACCTCTGAACCGACCAAAACGAGTTTCCGTGTAACTTGGGATCCAGCTCCAGGAGCTGTGCGCGGCTACAAAGTCACATTTCACCCAAGCGATAATGAAATAAATCTTGAAGAGATGCTTGTGGGACCATATGACAACACGGTTGTCTTAGAGGAGCTCAGGTAGAGTAAAAACCTATGTATATTTTGTACTGTTCAGTTTTAGTCTTACACTCGGCATTTTTTCTAAAGGTTGTTTTCTGGGTTTGTCCTCAGAGCAGGAACGAAGTACGCAGTGGCTGTGTTTGGAATGTTTGATGGAGGGCAGAGTTTGCCTTTGGCTGGAGAGGAGAAAACCACACTTATTGATCCACCTGATCCCCCACCCATGGACCCTCCTGGTAAAGCGTCACTATACCTAATACATATATACACGCTTTAGACATTCACGTGACAGGAGCTCACGTGTGCACTCTGCGAAAAAAAGTTTGGTGTTCAAACTTTGTGAAAGAAGTTCCTTTCACTTTTCATTCATGATATTTAAAACAAAACGTAACGTTACCCAGAAACCTCTAAATCTCTCCATCTCGAAGGTACTCCTTTGTAAGAAACCTTAAAGAAAAAGTCACTGCTTTACCTCAGCAAAAATGTCTCTACTTGTGCCGCAGCAAACAAACAAGCCAAAGGAATGTAGCATCTGTTTACCACCTTCTTCTCTTTCATATTTCATGCTTCTGAGAAATCCTTATGGAAAAGAAGCAAACTCCTTCCAGTTAAGAGCAGTTTTGCAGCCAAGAGAGAGAAAAGAGAGAGTGAGAGTTATGTGATTTCGTCACAGAGCAGCATGAAGCTAGGAAAATGTTATGCTCATCTAGTGAGTGTTGTGATTTGAGCCTGAACCCTAGCAAAAAACTCCTTCTTCAATTGAGCTCGGACCCGATAAAGCTTTTCCCTTTAGATTCTGATTTGATGCCACATTTCAAGACATGTCTAGACGATGAGCCGATTCACATGCTTAATATTGTTACTATTTCACTAATATCAAACTTATATATATATATATATATATATATATATATATATAATAACTTTTTGTTTAGCTTTTTTCTTTTTCTAGTAAATAGTCAAATAAAATGTTAAATATTCAAAGCAGAAATAAAAAAAAACACTCAGAGAGGGAGACAAGAAGCTTTCTTTTAATTCAGGCAAGGAAAATCAGACTGTGGCATACAAATAATTTTATAATATATTTCAAATGCTCTGTTCCCGTTTTTACTCGTATTAGTGAGAATGTTTTTTTTTTTTTTTTCATGCTAAACCATGATATCTGATTGAACACACTAGCCAAAGAACTCAGCTGAAAAAAGACATCTATCAAAGATCAGAGTACAAATTACTCAGGCTTACTCAACGTTTTGAACTTAACACTGACCTTGTGTACATAACTGTAGCTCAGTCTCCAAATTGCAGACAGGCTTTTGGCTTTCCCCTGAATCAGTCATGAATAAATCAATGTGCTGCTATAACATGTTTTCAATTGCAGAGGCAGAGGCAGTGTGTGCAGTGCACTAGTCTCTTTGCAGGTGTCTGGAGCTGTGTAAAAAAAACCCAACAAAAAAAAAAAACGTATGGAACGTAAAGGAGGAATGTGCCATAACTCAGGGTGGGTTTTGCTCGTATATCAATCATCTACAGACCTTCTTCTTCTTGCGGAGACAGAGGCCATCATGTCTGGCCTCCAGGGCCGGATACCAGAGGAGACTGGATACTGCAGAAAGAACAAAGATGTGGGGGAAAGCAGGGAGGAGGGAAAGGAAGGGGGTCATAAATCTTGTACATTGTTTGGAACTGTCCGTTGTTAAATAAATAAATAAATAAATAAAGATTTTTTTTTTTTTTTTACCAAATGTGTGTTCTTAACTAACAGAGTTTGTTCCTGTCCTTATTGCATTTCCTGCTTGATTTCATTTTCTTTAATCGTCCTGTTAGTCTCAGGGATTCCCTGTCGCTAAAGCTGTTTTAATTTTGTGTATGACGGGTGTCCTCCATGCCCTTGTTCCACAGATACTCAGTGTAAAACCACAGCCAAAGCAGATATCGTTCTGCTGGTGGATGGCTCCTGGAGCATTGGCCGTTTGAACTTCAAGACCATTCGGAATTTCATCTCTCGCATGGTGGGCGTCTTTGACATTGGACCAGACAAGGTCCAGATTGGTAAGACTCTGCTGCTACGGTGCATTTTTTTAGAGGCACAGATTTATGTCTATGACTTAACACTTCTGGATGCCAGATGTGGGCTTTGATTTGGGGCCCAGAAATGAGTTATTACCTGAATTTTGCAGTTCTTTGCTTAAAAGTGTGAGAACAATATAAAATAAACAATAAAAGAGAATCTCCTAAATCATCAGGTCTGACATTTAATTTACATATTTTCCAGCTTTGGCTCAGTACAGTGGAGACCCCAGGACAGAGTGGGACCTTAAAACTCATCCAACCCGTGATAGCCTCTTAAATGCTGTGGCTAACCTGCCGTATAAAGGCGGAAACACCATGACGGGTACCATGTCTGGATTTACAACATTTTTCCAGTGTTTACTGTATAAAGCACATTGATACATATTTTCAGTATTTTATGTGTTCATTTAAAATGATAATTTAATAAGTGCATGTCTATAATCCACTTTTCTTCCCACTTTTCTTCTACTGAACAGGTCTGGCTTTGAACTATATCCTGCAGAACAGCTTTAAACCGGAAGTGGGTCTCAGGCCTGACTCTCGTAAAATCGGTGTCCTCATTACTGATGGCAAGTCACAGGATGACATTATTGCTAGCTCCCAGAACCTGAAGAGCAAAGACATTGAGCTTTACGCCATTGGTGGGTGACCAAGTTTATTATGTTGTGAGTTAAAATGCTAAAAGTAGAAACTTGAAGTAATTCTGTTCTGTTTAAGGGTACTTGTGTGGTATTTGTTACCATAGTCTCTTCTTATACTTAGTAATGCTGCGTTTCACAGAGACTGTGTGCTAAGTTATTCAGCTAGTTGTATTCAATAAGAGTTTATTAAACTAGTTTTAATGCTTAGTAGACATTCAGGGGTTCTGTAATGACTGAGAATAAAAGAGACTTTTTGACTCTCGATGTGTAGGTGTGAAGAATGCTGACGAGAACGAGTTGAGATCTATTGCCTCTGAACCCGATGAGATCCACATGTACAACGTTAATGATTTCTCTTTCATGATGGACATTGTTGATGACCTCACCGAGAATCTCTGTAACAGTGTTAAAGGACCAGGTAAATTCCATAAAATAAAACCTGACATATAGTTTGAAACTGAGGATATGATCTTTTAGACAGTAGATAAGGCGAGGCACAGAAAAAAAGTCAGTTCTAATGAAAAGTAGTAAAAGATTAAAGCTAATTGTTTCCTAACAAACCCAAACATTTTACACACATTCTAATGAGCGTTTGAATACAATTAGGTTGTGAAACAAGTTAACAATCATGACCACATCCTAATGAAGGCATAAAAAGTAATAATGTGAATAAAGGAATAAAATGGGACATATGGTGTACAGATTACGATGGGTCATTGGGGACAGAATCACTTTGGCTTTGACAGTCAGATTGTATTGGAATTTCAATATCTGACTACATTGTAGTTGTCAAGCAAGAGCTGGGAGCTGTGATATTCCAGACTGAATAAACTTGAAGGGGAAGATTGTAAATCATAGCTGCGCAAGTTGGCTGAGGTGAACCACCAACCGTCGTAGCTGTTACTTCTCAAGACTTTGTTTTAAAAATACATTTCTCTAAAAGCATAACAATGCCATAACTCTACAATGGAGTCCAGATATTGAGCTCAGTTCCTCCCAAAAGCATAACGGTGATTTACCGCATGCCGAAGGTGTACACTATATCCTCAAACAGTCCAGCCCTTAAATATATTGATATTTGATCCAATTCACCTTTTTCAAGAGAAACCAATATGCCTCAGATAGATTTGTAGCTTGTGTAAATCGTAGTGTGAGAGCTGTTTCAATCCACATTGCAATTTTTCCATTGCTCATGAAGGAGGAGGAGGTCCAGGAACTCCCACGGACCTAGAGACCTCAGAGGTGACTCATTACTCCTTCCGTGCCACTTGGATGCCCCCTGATGAACCTGTCGAGAGATTCAGGATCGAATATGTCCCTGTGGCTGGAGGCAACATTGAAGTGGTGAGACTCCCTGATGGCTACTGACTTACATGAAACTACTCATTCAGAAAAATGTTGTCTGTTTCAAAAAAGATCGATCAACCAGTCAACATGTCTGAAGCTTCTTTAGTTATATAGAGCAGCTAAAATCTTGATAGCAAGTTCAGCACTGTAGTCTAATTCAGAAAGTCGAAATATATCCCAAGTTTCTGAAACAAATTAGGATGAGTCGAAAGCCAACAAATCCAACTGTTGCGATATTGTCAGATGAATCGCTTTAAATCAGCTTGCAGTGTTGCCAAGTTAGGAACTGAGAAAGGAAATGATTCTTTTTTTAAGATCGCAATTGTTTTAACTCTGTCAGAACACTGTTGTCCACACAAGTGTGTGTCAGAAACAAAGTAAATCATCCTAAAAAAACATTCTTACTCACCATCAGCATTAACATGGAAGCTCTGCTGTGAAACTAATCTAACAGGCTTCAGACACAAAAAAATGTCTTGGTTGATTGACAAGGGGAAAATCGTACAAATATCTTGTTTGGCTGAATTTATTTTTACACTCTTTTTCCAGTAACGAACACAACCCATTCCACTGATTTATCATCAGTAGTCCATACTGATAGTTTGCTTTATGCTTGTGAAACAGCCAGTTTAGATACATTTTCAGTGGCGGATTTCTCCACAGAATTTTTTCCGTACACGTGCCCAGCGTTTTCCGTCGTCCTATTAAAGGCATCATAAAGTTGAGGTTTTGCGGCCGGGCATGAGTTACAGTCCTCCAGAAGTGACTGCACATTGGTTTGACTTTTTATTGAATCTCTTACAGTGGAAACAACTGCTATTATATAATAAGATCAAATTTATACCACATGTAAATCTGTCTTATGGGAGGTCTGGTTATACGTTACATTCCCAGGATTCTTATATGTAGACATCACTCTTTTCCTATATATTTTTATCTATGAAATCATCATAGATGTCCAGTGAGATGTGATTTTATTGTAAACTACTGCTTTATTTGAACATATTAGAGTTTTAGTCTATAAGGATATTAAATATAAGGTGTTCTGTATTGTTGTAAGATGGTGTATTGAAATATTTTAGAATCTGTACTACATCGACGTTGTTATTGTTACCATGTTATTCTCTGCTATGATCTATGGATGTTAAATAATTATCTGACAGCCTTATTTGTTTTGATTTTTTTACAGGTGTATGTGGATGGTGAGGAGAACACTTTGGTGCTGACCAACCTGACCCCGGACACAGAGTACGCAGTGAGGGTCTACTCCATTATTGGCGAGGAAAACAGTGAACCCCTCAAAGGCACAGAAACCACCTGTAAGTTGTACAAATATTTACTGTACTGTACTCGTTGTTTTACTGGTCCTTGAATTTCTCCAGCTTGTTCTACTTTATTTTACTTCAAATAAATTCTGAGATCACTTCCTCTACTCTAGAGAACTATAAATACCATCCTGCAGCTTTTTTTGGTTGGGAATTACCTAAAATGTGGACAGTTACTGATCATATGTTTGTCACTACATTGTTCTTTCTTATTGAGCTAGAAGTTTGTTTTAATCATGGTTGTCTTTTTTGCTTAAAGAATAATCCAAATGAAATGAAAGTGAACAAACAAAAAACTCTCTGAACAAACAAAAAGTTTAACTTTTTTTTTTTTTTTTTTTTTTACACTTGTGGCACTAGAAGTATCACAGACATATCAACCAGCGCCAAGTTTCTTACGTTGGTGTCTATAAAAATGGACTCTTTTTTGCAGATATATTTGCTACTTCAAACCTCAAGCAAACAACACCTTAAATATTCAGCTATGATACAATAGACTATCCTCTGTAGCTGTAATACCTAGACTTCACTTTACTCCTGTAGTGCCCCTGGAAGCTGTGAAGAGCATGATAGTCTATGACGAAGCTATGACCAGCATGCGAGTGAGATGGGAGCTGGTAGGAGGTGCTAGTGGCTACCTGCTCAAGTACATCACTGTTAACGCCACTGTGCCCACTGTGGAGAAAGAGGTGAGAGCTAAACCATGTGCAAATGCTTACTCAGCCTTTCCATAGCCACTTTATGAAGCATGTTGGCAAGAACCTTGCCAGTGATTCCTCACTTCCAGATGGCAAAATGCAAGAAAGCTATGCTTTTTACTGTGCTGTTAAGCAAGGACATACAAAAAACAGGCTTCTGGGACCCAACAAGGTAATGGCAAAGATTAGATCATGTTGGGTATGTGACAGCTGTTTCTCCCCTGAAGTCATTGCATTGATATGAACCAAAAAGGAATTGAGCAGATGCTGTGAATTTTTGACTTACTGTTTTCTACAGGGTGGCTATAGGGCTGCCAGATATTGCCCTCCAAAAGTAGGAAGAGACTTTAAGGAAAAAACAGCTTTCGTTTTGAATGAGGCATTTAAAACAAAGTGACAAGTCCTGCCCAAGTCTGGCTGTTCTGCCTTCTCTCTAACATCCGGTCTCTGTTTCTCTCCCACTTGCAGATGCAAGTTAGGGAAAATGAGAATGATGTCCAGCTGCTGGAGCTGCTTCCTAATACGGCCTATGCTTTATCCCTGTTTGCTCTACACGGGAACGCTGCCAGTGCACCCCTCATTGACCAGGGAGTCACTTGTACGTTAACTTAAATTCATATCCAAACTATTCCTGTTTATTTTTCCTTTGTTTTTCCTGCTGATCCATTTGTAACTATCTCCTGCTCCTCATTTTTTTTCATCATGTTGTTTGACTCTCTCAGTACCTCTCCCTCCATCTGGAAAACTGAAAATCAGCGAAGTGACCCACAGTTCCATGCGTCTGAATTGGGATGCAGCTCCAGGAAATGTCATAAAATACATCATCACCTACAAGCCTGAAGGTGGAGAGATAACTGAGGTACTATATATTCTATCCTGTCTAAAATGTGACAGGAAAAATATTACACAACCATGAGGTATAACTTATTTTACAAATGGCAAATCAAACATTGCATTTTTTGAAATAGAACTCACTATGTAGAGCATGTAAAGTGTTGGCTGTGCATCAGCATTGAGCAACGATCCATGATTTGTGGATGGGGATTAGTGAATATAGGAGATAGAATTGCTTCTGTCATATATTTTAAGCCTCTAGGATTTAAAAACAACTATATAAACTAATCTGGAATCAACACCAATAGGAACTCACAAACCTCCCATTCATGTTTAAACCCTTGAGCACTACAGCTGTGGTCAGTCAGTGCAGTGTTACAATTGGACACAATGTGGGGCCAGAATTCAACCTTCTTTAAAGCCCAATGGATCAGTACTTACAGTATGAAGTTGTGTGGTCGAATTGAAGCTGGAAAAGAACCTGCTTTGTTGTGAGGCTTGTTTTTATATTGTTATTATAGGTGTTTGTATAGTGCCGGGCTGTCCGAGTCCTACTAAAAGAAAAATTCATTAATCGGGGGGTTGAACATTTGATAAGTGTGTTAAAGTTTATTTGCCAGAAACTACATAGTAAAAAGTCACACGGCCAACAGAATGGTCAGAATACGTTTTTCAATGTATGCAAATTTCCCACACATAGCCAAACTGTGTAAGGGTAATTAAGGGACACATTTTATGCCTTTTGGACATTTTCTGTGGGCTTATTGACATTTCTGTTTTCTCACCTTGATGTTTAATTGATAGATTGAGGTCGGTGGTGATGTCATTACTCTGGTTCTTAATAACCTACGTTCTCAAACTGAGTATGATGTCACTGTCACTCCTGTATATGATGTGGGAACAGGAAGCACAATGACCGGCACTGATATCACAGGTGAGATTATATTCTGGTTCATTCTTTGGCGACAGTGAATTATTTGTGTTTGTATTTTTATAGCTTAGCTATTTCTGTCATTTCCCATGCATTTTAACACTTAACAGTTATGCATTATGGCTAAATAGCTCCTAAATCAGTGAGTCATGGGACATTGTTTATTTTTTATAGGACAATGTTTATTTATGAATTCCAACTGCTGCACTTAGCAGTTATTTTCACTGTCACACAAAGCCATTTATTGTAGACACAAACATAACAGCTCATGTGAGACTAATAAAAGGGGCCAACATTAGAAAACATTATGTAGAGCTTAAATGATGACTTAGTCTGGTAACTGGGTCAAACTTTTTTGTCCGCACATGCAGATGTCGTGCCAGCTCCAAAGAACCTGAGGTTCTCTGAGGTGACTCAGACCTCATTTAGAGCCACATGGGAACACGGAGCCCCAGATGTTGCTCTCTACCGCATTGGATGGGTTAAGAAAGGGGGGACGGACATCCAAAATGTAAGTTGATATAAATTCAACCAAAGTATTGCTATAGTGCTTTATGTAATTCCTTAATCACCAATGTCCAAACCAAAAGGAACAGAAGCAGAGAATCTCTCTAAGATCCAGCTAAGGAGAAGGAAAACAATGTAGGAATCAATGTTTAGAACATTTTACTCAATACAGTAGATAAAGAGGACAAGTTGGTCATTATGACCACCCAGTCAGTAAAGACAGAGCAGCGATTAGCCTCAGAATCGCAGAAGTCTAATACAGATCAAATCATTAGCTTGTGATGATAGTTGCCTATATAGTGTTTTTCTAAAACTAAAATGTTTGTCTCTTATAAGATGATCCTTGGCAGCGAGGAGACGTCTCATGTTCTCACAGACCTGGACCCAGAAACTCTGTATGACGTTACTGTCACAGCCATCTACCCTGATGAGTCTGAGAGTGAAGACCTGATTGGTAGCCAACGTACATGTAAGAACCACACATCCAAACGGATCCACATGTGCAAGTTGAATACATAAACAAAAATGTCTTCCTCAGTGACCAAACTTAAATAACTTATTGTTCTCTTAACATCTTTTTCTAGTGACAAAGATCAGTATGTCTGGTATGTTGTTTCAAACAAGAAGAAATAATGACATTACAATAATTGTAATGATAACCCCTGCTGGTGCTGGTCATGAAAATGCTCATGAAAGCACAATTTTTCAAAAAAAAAAATAAAATAAAAAAAATGCATGTGCATTACTGAACACGGTGCAATTGCTAATAAAAAGTGTGAATTGCAGCAAACTTTGCACCAGAAACACCACTCATCCACCAGTCTTGTCAAAATCATTATGTCACCCATCATCCTGCCATTAATGTCATTCATTGCCAGTGTCATTAGCTCTCAGTCTTGGTGTCATTATATGTGCATGTGCCTACATAACCTGCCCGGCTCTACTATGACCACATTGTGAAACGTGGCTTTATCACCATCACCATTCGCTTCTCCATCTAGCTTCCAGGGCTGAATGTAATAAGAATAGTACAACGTGACTTGGTTAACTTGTGCTTCACCTTCCGCCAGCTCCCAATGGACCTCCTCAGAACTTGCAAGTATTTAATGCCACTACCACCACTCTGACTGTGAAGTGGGACCATGCTCCTGGCCCCGTCCAGAACTACAAGATCGACTATCAGCCAGTGGATGGTGGAAAATCTTTATTTGTAAGTCTTCCTGCACCGCGTCACCCCTCATTGCAGAACGGATCTTTATAATCACAACGTAATGGGCTGCATTTAACTGTCTCGATATGTCCAACAGAACTTTTCCACATTTACTAACACAAAATATGTTTTACGGACTTGTTAAGCCTTATGTTATCAATTACAGTAGGAACCCCCCTGGAAAGTTGGAAACCCTTTTCTATAACCCTCAACAGCCCCTGGAACACAGCACAAACTCTGTTAAATGTCTCGAGCCATAAGCAATTCATTCTAAAGAGCACTGCTTGTGTGATTAAGTCAATTATCTAAAGGATCGTTAACTGTACAAAACCCTGTCAACAAAGCTTTTGGCTGTTATTTGTTTTTTTGTTTACCACATTGTGTAGATCTCCAAGTTGGCCAAAGAACATACAATTTTACACATGAAGAGCATGAATAGAAATTGTTAAAAAACTGGATATGCATAATAATAGAACCCACTCTCGCCATTTGTTCCGTCATGTCCTAACCCATTTTTTCCACGCAGTTTTACAATTATAAAAACACAGAACTCAAAACAACACTGGATCCAATTTTAAACAACAAACGTGGGTACATAATAGAGAACAATACCATCACCGTGGATGGCTATGTTAGGAAAAGTTGAATAATATTCCTATGCAGATATTTTTAAAAAGAGTATAAAAATGAATTCAAAGCTTATCCAAACATTTCAGTTTGTCTGCTGGTAAAAGTTTGCTACCTCCTAGTTCTCCAAATCTGGGGATATCCTGGAATAATTTTTCTCTTGATGATATTAGATACAGGATGCCGTGTGCTTTCCTTTCACACGATGCTATGCTGACAATCTTTTCTGGTCCACATTTTTGTTCTGTGCAATTCCACAACACCTGAGCTAGAGGTTCAAGTTTCTACACATCATCAGGGGATCCTACTTCGGTATCACTGGACACTAAAATAGCTGCAAAAAGACCTGGTTAATGTGGGAGTCTTTATGGGCTAGCATGGAAAACTGACCCCAGGGTTAAATATGTTTCTGACTCATTATTTAATGATGTAAACTTTACAATGAGAAAACAATTGTTGGGCTATTTGACTTTTCTCACATTATTACTTTAATATTTAGACTATGTCACTGTCTCTGGGCTTAGATCTTCACACAAAGGACATGTTCTTTACCGCAACAGACGTTTGCATATGCCTTACATAGATAATGTTGCACACTTGTTTAGAAGTAAATCTAAATGTAAAGCTTCTGATTAAGTCATCAATATCTTAATTTATTGACATATCATACTAACATAAATAAAGTATTTAAGCTAAAAAAAATATGAATAAACACATCATATTTTAATAACTAATATATGATTCATAGACTAGATCATAAAATATCTATATATAATCCTGCAGAGGTTTTATAGAACTGTATATAATAATAATAAAAAAACAAAAACAATAAAAAATAACATGCATACTACATTAAGTACAAAGGTTTTGATATAGTATCAGTGCTACATGTATATTACTAAATGAGGCTATTCATTGCCTCACGACTCAATGGACTGTGTATTGCTACGCAACAAGTGACTCAAAACACATAGCTGAGGCATCTGAGGGATCATCAGGGAAGAGCAGTGGAACGTTTTAGACGGGCCAAGTCAGTCTGCTTATTCACATACAATTATTACATCCAATGAAATGCCTCAAAATGGACAAGAACCACAGCAAAAAATATTGGCAAAGCACTGCAAAGGGAAATCATGAGAATATGTTTCTGTCAGTGGGCCAAAGACCTAATGTGGTTATAGCACATATGGTCAAATACTAATTTATATGTTTCTTTAATTGTCATTTCGGTTTAAGTTCATCTGAGCACATGAAGTAAAAATTTCCAAAACACCTGAGTCCAGGAATACTCAGAATAAAAAAAAAAAGCATGCTCGGTTCTTTTGATTCCAACCCATTTGATTAGCATGATAAATGTTAATGTTGGCTTTGAGCACTTTTGGACAGCACCTTAAACCTTAAGCTTTTAGCAGTGTTGCTTCTAAAACTACTATAAGTTCACAAACTTCATGAAGTGGTTTATTTTGTGGGGTATAACAAAGTGATGCTGTAATGATGTTTAGCACCTCATCACCATGTCAGCCAGTGGTTTTCTTGATTACTTGGTTTCTAAACAGAAATAAAAAAAAAGTTCCAGTAATTTGTCCAAAGCAAACAGTTACTGACTGCTGACATGTATTCCAAACAGACCCAGGTTGGAGGAAAGAAGAACAGTGTTATTCTTCAGAAGCTGACTCCTGACACGGCATATTCCATCACTGTATCCGCAGTGTACCGCACCGGAGAGCCCAAAGACATTTCTGGCCAAGGAAAGACAAGTATGTGCTTCTTTTTTCTTCAAGAACTTACCTAAGTTGTATGAATGATATCCTTTCACAATACAATATCCTTTTATTTAAAGGATTGAAAATCAGAGTGAAATATTGAAATATTTGATCTTTTCCAGAACCATTAGGTGGGGTGCGAAACCTCCAGGTCATGAACCCGACCATGACCACACTGAATGTGCGCTGGGAGCCAGCTGAAGGAAAAGTAAAGGAGTACAAAGTCATATATGTTCCTGAAGCTGGTGGAGCTGAAACCATGGTAGGACTGGTAGGGCTGTCAGCTTGCTGTTGATGTTGGGTTGGAATGTCATTTCTGTGTTTGCAACATAAATCATGAAATAGTTTTGCTTTAAACATCAAATTGACTAACATTTGCTATTCTTTAAATGAACAGGAGCAGGTATCAGGAACGACTACCACTACGGTCCTGAGAGCCCTGCAGCCAGACACAATGTACTCCGTCACTGTGTACCCAGTGTATGCTGATGGTGAAGGCCAAAGGATGTCAGAAAATGGAAAGACAAGTGAGTTTTCAAATTATTGCCATTAAATCATCAGCTAAAGCAAGTAAAATAGGTTTAAACCTAATCTGTGTTGTGGTCTTTTTGATTGATAGTTCAGAGCTCTCCTCAGTGGAGAATGTGACACCAAAATTGTAAAACAAAATAAATGTGTTTTTGCAGGGGCCCTTGGAGGAGTAAAGAATTTGAGGGTCACTGACCCCACTATGACCTCTCTCAATGTCAAGTGGGACCCTGCTGATGGGGCAGTACGCCAGTACAAGATCTTCTACGTCCCTGCAGCTGGAGGCACCGAGGATACGGTGGGACTTGTTGAAACTGGTTCTAATCGTGTTTTTTTTATTTGAATAGATATTTCTGCCTTATTTGTAGACTTCCTATTGGGTTCCTTCTGGGCACAAAAAAAGCAAACAAGAAAAACCAAAAAACTATATATATATATAAAACTATATACTGTTTTACAGTAGCTGAACCATCCAATCAATTTACAAGGTCTGATGTACTTTTCAAATGTGCATGCTGTAGCTCCAAAAGATATTGTGACAGACTTTTTGAGCCCCAACTATTATTATTATTGATGCTTTCTATGTACAGAAAATTTTGCAGTAAAATACGGACACACTGACATAGATACATTCCTATTTTGAACAGGACCAAGTTCCTGCTGGCACAACAAACATTGTCCTAAGAAACCTTCAGCCAGACACTCTGTACTCTGTGTCAGTTTTGCCAGTATATCCAGCTACTGAGGGTCGTCGACAGTCTGATACCGGAAAGACCTGTGAGTATCAAGTCACCGTTTCACCACCGTGACATATTTTGTCGTTGATCATCGTCTTGCTAAGTCACCATCACTATCACTTTACAGTGCCTCTGAGTGGCGTTAGGGGTCTCCGTATCTCTGATGCAACCTTCACCACGCTGACAGCGACCTGGGACACTGCTGATGGAAATGTTCAAGGCTACAAAGTCATCTACATGCCCACAGATGGAGGCCCTGAACTTGTGGTACAGTTCTGCCTCTTTTTCTCTCATTGCTCAATTGCATTTTTTTCCCCTTTTATTTCTTTTCCCCCATCACAATTACCACATCACTACAGTGTTGACATCACCTGATGACAGGCAAAGATTTTCTGAGATGTGAAATGTAAGCGCCTGGCACAGGCCCTGATGACTGAAAAAGATACTCATCAGCTGAAAATGCCACTGAGATTTTTAATCCTGAACGTGAGATTTGAAATCCCCTTAGACATACCACTGTTCGGGATCACTCGGAGCAAAGCGAGTGTGAAAAGCACACAAACTAAAAAATGATTTAATTTAATTTAATTGTTAAATCCATTATGCATGATATTTGGAAATGGATCCTTGACATTTCTATTTTGCATGCCAATGTTCAGGATTGCTTGGAGCAAACCAAGTGTGAAAAGAATACTATATGCAAATTAAATGTATTATTACATTTGACTTGGCAATTGGATCATGCAAGAATTTGCATTACCTATTTGAAACTGGCAGGCATATGCCATGAGGTTTGAGTTAAAATTACTAGGAAGAAAAAGATCGATTGAGATACTGCTTTATTACCAGAACTTGCTGAATAGAAGAGTTTTTCCATTTCCACCTTTGGCAGTTCATCTCAGTAGGATGTCTCCTGTTTCACTTCACAGGAACAAGTATCTGAGAGCACCACTACTTTTGTGATGAAAAGCCTTAAGCCCAATACTGAATACACAGTCACTGTGGTGCCTGTTTATGCCGAAGGAGATGGACCACAGCTCTCTGAGAAGGGCAGAACAAGTAAGTAACAATGGTAACATCCAAAAATGAAGGTCCATCATCTTTTTTTTACATCAGCCATTTGTTGGAAAGAAAAGAATCACTTCAATTCAATTGTTGTTCTCAGAACCTCTGGGTACTGTGAGGAACCTTCAGGTTACTGATCCAACCATAAATACACTCAATGTGCGCTGGGATCCTGCTGAGGGTAGCGTCAGAGAGTACATTGTCATCTATATCCCTGAAGCTGGTGGTGAACAAGATGTGGTGAGACATCCTGTTATTGTCTACAACCAAAATTTTGTCATCTATGTTTAAAACTCCTTATTGCCTGAAGAAAAACAAAAATCCATGCTCATCTGTGCTCACTGATCACTCATTGCTTTCTATATGTCAAATGTGAATGAATAGGAACAGGTATCTGGGAGCACCACCTCCACCGTTCTGAAGTCTCTGGAACCTGACACAATGTATACTGTTTCTGTGGTACCTGTTTACCATGAGATGGAGGGGAAGCCCCTGTCAGAGAAAGGAAAGACAAGTAAGTCATACATTTGCTAATAAGATATATTAACTAAAACCCACTGCTGTTACCATATGGCAAAAAAAATATTTTTTTTTAGTTTACAAGGCTTCTGATTGCATTAAGAGCTCATTTATGGGCCTGTAAAAGTGGAACAAAATAATTACAAGGTTATTTTTTATGACAAATCAAATCCATGAGTATTTTTGGCCAGCGTGTACTTCTCAGGCTGCGTTTAGAGACTTGTACCATGTAGATACATTTGATTCATAATGTCAAACAGTCCCAGTAATAGGTTCCTACTACTCTTTTTCTCTGGGATTGAGTCTGGGTTTTCATTGCTGAAATGCTGCAATAGTTTGCATTTGCAAAATGTTATGGCTAAAACAAAATGTTGCTGAGTGGCATGGTGCTATAGTAGGTAGCTGCCTCAGGGTGCATCCAGGGTCTTTGTTCAGCAAAACTTTGTGTGGGTTTCATCTTGTTTCTTCTCTGGTTTCTTCTGTGATCTCCCAAATTCATGTGGGAAGGTGGATTAGTTACATTGATCTCCCCTTAGAGGTCAATATGTGTATGCATGGTGACCCACCCCATGGGGACTCGTGTCCCATCCGGGGTGTATTCCAACCTTGCGCCAAGTGTTTTCAGGACATTGTCAGGATTGTAACCCTGACCAGGAAAAGGTCCTCACTAAAGATGTATAAACAAATGAAAGGATGTTATGGTTATTGTCATGTTTTGTGATCACCAAACTTTGCTTACTTTCTCCAGAACCACTGGGTGGAGTTCGAAATTTGCAGGTCACCGACCCAACTGCAAGCACACTGAATGTACGCTGGGACCATGCAGATGGAAATCCCCGTCACTACAAGGTTTTCTATGTGACACAACCAGGATCGGAGGAGAAAATGGTAAAAATCAGATGCTGCGTTTGTTGAAACATTCAGTATCTGTTACTTCTTTTAATTAATGCCCAGGCATGCACTATACAATGTATTGATTTTCTCTTTCCTTTTTTGCCCCTGTCATGTACACAGGAACAGGTTTCTGGTAGCACTACCTCCACTGTCCTGCGTAACTTAGATCCCAACACTGTCTACAAGGTCACGTTGTTACCCATATATGATAAAGACATAGAGGGAAAACGTCAGTCGGAGAATGGAAAGACAAGTAGGCCAATTTTCTGTTATACTGTGATTACATTTGTGATTTCTTAGGCAGACTTGCTTCAATGCTCCAAGTTTGCATCACATTAGCTCATGCTGTCCTATGTTTTGTGCAGAGCCTCTGGGTGCAGTAAAGAACATTCAGGTGACAGATCCCACTGTTAACTCTTTAAGGGTGCGTTGGGACCCAGCCGATGGTGACGTCCGTCAGTACAACGTACTTTACGTGCCTACTGCTGGAGGCTCTGAAGGCATGGTACGTGCTAAGAGCGTGCATGTAGTTTTACCCCTGACTCAGGTTCATGCAGGGCCTGATCATCATCTTAAGAATCAGAGCAGAGATTATTGATAATGCCAAACATTAATTGTAGATAATAATAATTCTGCTCATTTTTCCCTTAGTCTCAGGTGTCTGGAGTTTCAACTAACACAATTCTCAGGAACCTACAGCCAAACACAGAGTACACAATCACTGTGGTGCCAGTGTATTCAGATATGGAGGGGAAGAGAGCGTCGGAAAAAGGAAAGACAAGTGGGTATCAGTCAAGCGTTACTTTAATCTACATTACAGCATATTATACTTATTTACATAAAAACTCATGAAGATTTGGACTCTGAACCAACCATATGACAATATAATATTATCTTTTATTAAGAACCTTTGGGTGGAGTGAAGAATTTGCAGGTCACCGACCCAACCACCAGCTCCCTGAGAGTGCGCTGGGAGCCCGCTGAAGGAAACGTACGCCAGTACCGACTCTTCTATGTGCCTGCTACAGGAGGTGCAGAGGATATGGTGAGATATATAGACATCTTCTTCTTTTTGAGATTATAGCATCTCAGAGATTTCTTTACAAATCCACAATTTTGCTAAGAAAACATGAGTTGAAAGAATTGCTAGGCATTATAGTACTTTTGCATAGAAGTAGTGTGAATTCGATTTATGTACAGATTTATGGTGCACTATGAGCAACAGTGAACTACACTGAGCATAAAAATGTCAGCTAAGAATTTGAACAAAACTACAAAATGGCTGCCACTAAAAATGCTCTGCAATACAGTTAGGAGGTAATAAACTCAGACATGGAACTATATAATTATATTAACACAATAACTACAGTAGCAGCTGTAATAAATGTGACACAAGGATATTTACTTTATTGACCATTCATTATTTATTAAGTCTATCTTTAAAATACATTAGACGGATATACTAGAAGTAGAAGAATAGGCACACAATTTCTGAACAAAGTCCAAATTATTCAAATGATTTTTTTAATATAGGAGATGGCTACCAACAGGTACTACTTTCCTTAGAGGATCCTTTGTAATTAGATTTCTTGTTTATACTTGGCATATTTTGTTGACAGGAGCAAGTATCTGGAGGAACCACCAACACGGTATTGAGGAATCTTCTATCAGACACAGTCTATACTGTAACTGTGGCTCCAGTGTATCCTGAGGGAGAGGGTCTTCGCCAGTCAGAGAAGGGAAAGACACGTGAGTGAACTGGAAGAAGTTCCACATCACTGTTTGCACACTATGATGTATGATAAAGAAATGGAATTAGAAGGGCTTTTTTGTGCACCAGTAACCTCTGCCGTTTTTACAAAGGGGAAAAAATACGTTTGTGGAGAGATTAAGCTGGCTTATGTTGTCTGTCTTCCATGAGTCTGGTTGGTCTGATCATGCTCAGCATATTGGCCTCATTTTCACTCTGCATGCAATGCTTACTCAGCAAATCCCTTGTCTGGGGAAGGCTGATTGAAGAGCTCAGATTTCACTGGAGCATGAACATATAACAAATCTTGAGTTTTCTCCAGCGCCCTTCTATGCAACACTAACAGCATCAGGGAACTATGCGTTTATGTCTTCCTAAGTCCCTCATTGACAATTACACCCCAATGATTTACAACAGTACATGATCCCCTCATGTACAGTATCATATATTAGGACAGTGTTTGCCAAGTTCTCCCATGCTTTGCTATTAATATCTGTGCAGACGTTACCATGCTCAATTTACATTGCATAATACTTTATGTGCATTTGGAACAAATCCATACAATACTGTACTTGTACTCAATACCCTGTGAATGATGAATTTTTGCCTTTTGTGGATTTTGTGGCTATATCTCAAATTGGGAGTGACAATAGAGCAACATTTGTTTATAACAAGATCACGCTTGGAGTTCTGCACACAACTAGAAAACAAAAGAAACATCTGCTTCAGTTTTCAGTACAAGTACAGTGTAAATGTAGCCCCCCAGCTTTGTGTATTCCCAGCACGCATGCCATTAAAACCAATGCGACTATGTCTACTGCTTAGCTCAGCGTTTATTTCCTAGATTTATTGCTGTAACATAGCTCTAGTTCCTGTTTAAATTGGGCCAGAGCTGGATGCCCTTTTTCTTGCTCTAACGCTTAAACTATAAATAAGTTCCGTGCTTAGATTGCTGGTTTGTGGCATCTAAGGCTAGCTGTGTAATCACTTTCTATGTTGTTTCACTTTACAGTTCCTCGAACTCCACCACGGAACATCCAGGTTTACCATCCCACCCCAAACAGCCTCAACGTCCGGTGGGAGCCGGCCTCGGGGCAGGTACAGCAGTACCGTGTTGAGTATGCACCTCTCACTGGAGTCCGACCTTCTGAGTTTGTGAGTTCCTTTCTCATCATTTCTCTTCCCTCTGTCATATGTTCTACGTCAATTCAATCATATCTCAATGTCAATTTACAAAGTACTTTATTGGCATGAATGTTAGCAGACAATATTGTTAAAGCATCAAATATGGTGGAACATATTTCTCATAAGTCTCAAAAACTGTGGTGTGGTTTACAACAACATTGTGTCAGTATTGAGTCAAGGCACAGCTAATTCTCTTAACCTCTCCCAAGTCTTCTCAACTCCTCTACAGCCAGTTATAACCAATGCCTTTTTCTCTTTGCTTATAGTTTTAATAAACATACACATACACATTTTATAGTTTCCCACAGTCAGCTACGTGGTGGATTTTCATGCACAAATTATGCCTTCTCTACTTTTTCCCCCTGAATGGATTCACTGATGTACTTTTGGATTAAACAGTAAACACAGGGCCAGAAGACGGTTTGAATACAAGAAACATGCACTCAAGCACATCTGTGCAAGACATTGAGAAACGTGGGACATGTGTGCAAGTCTCAGGCTCTAAATAAGAAATAATGAGGCTGTTGGTTTTGTGATTAGAATATTCTTTGATGCAAGTCTGGATTTTGTTATAACAAAGGCCACATGGAAGTTGATTTGCTTTCATTGTCTCATGACTTTTCCACAGTGTCCATGTTTAGAGCTTTGTACTTATACCTACAGTAAGGGCCAAATGTCTGCGTCTTCTGCCAAGAACGCTTGAATTCTGTTATCTGGAATTCCCTTAACATTCATAGTTTCTGTTCAGGAATAAGTTGGTTGAAAAGGAGACTAATTGAATGTTAAATGATATTATATTTTTATATGAGCACGTGATACCGACTCAATTAGTATACACCTTTGTGAAACCTGTATTGTATTTTAAGTCAAGATAAAAACACGGTTTTGTCAAATATAAGCAAAGAATAAAGAAACGACTATATTGCGACTGTAATCCCACTATCCAGTATTACCAAAAAATGTGGCAAAAGATGAATATGAGGATTTTTAAGTATAGCTAAAAAAAACACTATAATAAGTTCTCAGTCTGAGAAATGCATATTAGAGAACAGAAAGAGGGGAAAGGCAGCTATGATAAGCGAGACACCAAGAATGTCCCTGAATTATTACCAATGTCTCTCTCTCTCTCTCTCTCTCTCTCTCTCTCTCTCTCTCTCTCTCTCTCTCTCTCTCTCTTTTATATTCATTCACATATAAGTCAGAAAACCTTTGACATGAAATAATGTTTAAAAGAAATACTACTAAAAAACCTTTTTAGTGACTCCCCCCTTTGTGTCCGAGTTCTTTCTAAGGAAACAGGAAGTTTTCCGCTGGTGCAGGCTTTTGGTTAAGCTCTAATTTAATGGCTGTTGTTAAAAGCAGTATATAAATCAAAATACTTTTAAATGTGTTACCGATTGTGAAATACTATGGAATTAAATACAACTGGACATGCTCTGACTGGAAAGTATTCAGTGATGGTATTTGTGATGTGTTGTGGAATTATAAAAAAAAAAGGAATTTTTAAAAAAAAAAAAGTATTTTATTCCTTAACTTAATACTAACAGTGTTTCAAACAGTTCACAGTTAACACCTTTTATCTTTTCTCTTATGACCATATCTTGTTGTATACCACCCACAAAGCAATTTCCTCTACCTACATATATTATAGCAGCTTTTTTTTTTATAATAAAAGCTTGATGCTTTTATTATAGCATTGTGTTATAAATAAAATGTGACTGTAATTACAGTCTGTAGTTTGAGCCGCTGTTGTAGAACGCCTTCTGACCAATCTGATTGAAGAATTCAACATAGCTGTGGAGAAAATTTAATAAAGCCCTTTTATTTGTTTATAAATAACTACATAGCAGTTCATGGTTGTTCACTCGGACTTACTACTTACAACCTACTGCGCCCGAGACCCGCACGCCATGTGCTCTTTTTAGTGTGTAGTGAAATACGGGCCGTCATGGGTCTAATACACATCTGTATTCCCTGTGATGCAATGATTCACAGATAAAAAGGGTACTCATCAGATGGAGTGATAATCCTGCTGGTTGTTGACAGGTACATGATGGGATTCCCCACAGCTGTGAAACACCAGCAGCAGATGTGTTTAGACTTGAATGGGAGGTGAACCCCAGGCCCGCTCATACCAACAGCAGCCGTCCAAACCGTTACGTCAAGGAGAATGCTATTTAGCATTTAACCCATGGCAGCCTTTGTTTACATTACACATCTATCTGAAGATGTCCTTTTGCTCTGCTAATCTAAACAGGGGTTTTTATGATGAGGTCATTATTTAGATTTGCGTTTGTCAGATTAGTGATGTCCACAGAACTGTTTTAAGTAGGATGCACTTAAGTGTGCTCATCTGCATGTCATCTACATGACGGTCCTTTCTGTGAAGGTTTTGGTTCCTGGAAACATCAACAACGCATTCCTGGACCAACTCGTCCCCGACACACCGTACTCCGTCAATGTCTTGGCACTGTATGCTGATGGAAATGGACCACCAGTCAAAGGAAATGGAAAAACATGTGAGCTAAACTTTATGATTATACTATCAACACAGCGTTTCTAACGCTGGCAGGATGCAGGAACATGACAGAATCAGTCATTTGTTATGTATGAAGTTTGTTTGTACATCTTAGTGTGTGAAGTACGCTAACAGTGAGCAATGTCCATTTCAGTGCCACGTGCCGGGCCCAGGAACCTGCGTGTGTTTGACGCCACCACAAGCACGCTCAGTATCGGCTGGGATCATGCCGAAGGACCTGTAATGCAGTACAAAATTACATATGCCCCACTAAATGGAGACCCCATTACCGAGTTTGTAAGTATTGCTTTTATGTAGATTATTATTACACTATTTTTCTTTATCACTTTAACACACTATCAGAGACTACATGTACTATACATTCGTATTATAATGTGTAGCATAATCCATTATAAGTGCACATGACACATATAGACATGCAGTATGCTCATGTTGCTGGTTTTGTGAGTATTTCTACACAATATCACTGTCGTTTCCACACCAACCTCTCGTCTTTAATCAACAATAGCAAAATATCATGTTACCATGAAATATCTCAATCCTAACGATCTTCCTAAATGTGTCAGCTCTCTATAAAAACAATATATAAATATATATAACTCAGTATTACAAAATATATCAACAGAGCTTACAATACCAGGATTTAGTTTTTTTTTTTCTTCAGCCATTAAATGTTTGAAGCATTAATATTCTTAATAGATTAAATGAACAAGGCTAACAAATGCCACACTGACATTATGCTTTATAGCCATTGAGCCAGTGAACATGAAAGCAGAGAATGTTATTCTCCGACCTGAGCAGCTGGTGTAATGTTATTTCAGCTTCTGTTAGAAACAAAAACCCACAAATGAAGTAGAAATGAATCAATTCTTTTAAGTAACTGTTGAGGGAAATTATTATTGTGGAGTTCTCTAGCCATCAACCTCTAATTCTTTTTTTTTTTTACTGGCTTGAGATTCACACTGGACCATGTGTTGGTGATGAATGCCTAAGAGATTTGTTTGAAGTGGGGTTTTTCGGTAGAGCTCAACAGATGATGCTTTACTTCAAGCATCACTTCAGAAGCTTATCATTTGAATAAAATCACTCAATCTTGGTTTTTATAAGCATAAATTCCATCTAAGATCCATATGTTTGTCCACAGACTGCTGTTCCTGGAAATAGAAACATTGCCACCCTCCAAAATCTTCTCCCTGATACTCCTTACAACATCACGGTACAGGCCATCTATGCTGACGGCCAGGGAGGGTCTCTGGTTGGAAATGGAAAGACACGTAAGTGAGACTTAAAGAAATCTGTATGATCTTTCCTATTCTCTTTCTTTCTTTCTTTCTTTCTTTCTTTCTTTCTTTCTTTCTTTCTTTCTTTCTTTCTTTCTTTCTTTCTTTCTTTCTTTCTTTCTTTCTGTCCTCCTCTGTCTCGCTGTTAATAAAACAAATAAAATCCAGCTTGCCTTGTTACTGAAAAATCTGCAAAATATCATGGAATAGCTGACGGCAGATGTTCCTCTAAACCACTTTATTTTCTAGGCCACGTTTAGTTTCATTGAAAGAGATACCGAGCAACGTCTTATTTAAAATTCTGATTATTTTTTTGCTTTATAATATGACAAATTGTCTATGTGATGATTCCAAAGCTTGTCCTTTTTTTTTAAATTTTGCAATGCTTTTAATCCAAAAATATATTTGTTTATAATTCTGCATAAATGGAACGTGTGTCTGTTTGGGTGCAACGCAAGTTCAGCATTGAATTTCTTTGTTGATTCATGCCACAGTTGTGATTAATGGACCATATGAAAATAGACGCTCATGGCTTTAAGTATCTGTAGTTGTAGAATTTCTGTTTCTATCCTACTAGGGGAAATGTATTCATTCATACAGTTATTTTCTCCACACAAATGTTTCTATCTTCAAAGTAAATGCTGAAATTAAACCTATTTCTGCTCTCTGAGATACCACAAGCGCTCGTTCATAAGCAAGTGTTACTTTCAAAATCCCATCAGAGGTAAAAACAAAGTCAACAATGTCTTGACTTATTTTATATCAGAATTCTGTCTATAAAATCGTTCGTTTGTTAATACTGATTGAAATTGTTAACTAAGTCGATTTCCATTACCCCAGTAGAATTAAGCACCAGTGTATTAGTAGAAAAGAAAAAAACATTCTTTTAAATTTAGCAACCTGTCTGAGCCTGATTTCTGATAGGATGCAGGATGCTATTTGAACAGTAAATGTCATTGTGAGTTTGAATATATTGGCATGTAATAGTGTTATGCCTGGCACTTCATACTGTATTGTAGCTACCTTGGTGAAACCACGGTGAAAATAAAATAAATCTAGTCTAAACATACATATTCCCTATGAAGACAGCATAAACACGGTGCAGAAAAATCATGTGGACCCGATCAGTAGCGGCTCCGGGCCGTGCCAAGCCAATAAGGATTTCTTTACCCAATGGAACTGAGTCATGCTTTAGTGTGCTTTCTCTGGGTAATTTGGCGGAAGGGATTCAGAACTGAGGTATTTCTCTGCTGTATGCTTTGGACCAACAGTTGGCCTGCTGGAGCCTCGAAACCTTCGCGTGTCAGATGAATGGTACACACGTTTCCGTGTGGCCTGGGACCCTGCTCCAGCTCCGGTGCTTGGGTACAAACTCGTCTATCAGCCCACAGGTACGTTTCAATCTCTTTCTCTTCCTACCAAATACACCTGTAATAACAATTATGTGTTCTTGTATAAAACTGATTGCATTTGTCATCACAAAAGGTGCGTTCATGCTCACACATCCAAGAGTGATACCTTATACTGTCTATACCACTAAATTTGTACATATAAACTTCAAGATGTCTCATTTAAACAGATTAATCTATTATCAATGTAATGGTGGAACACATAGACAACAAAACAATGACACAAAACAATAAAACAGCACAAACACACAAAACCTCATGGTTTATATTTTTTTGCAAAGTTTGCGAATGCATAAATAGGAAAATAAACAGCATGTATGAAAATTGTGTATGCAAGTGTCATGATAGACTTTCTGTGATTCGGGCTTCTCAGATAAGGATGAGACGCTGGAGGTGTTTGTCGGTGATATTACCTCATATACTCTTCACAACCTGCTACCTGGCACAACTTACGATGTCAAAGTGTACGCTCAGTATGACGCTGGTGTAAGCGAAGCACTCACAGGACAAGGAACAACACGTATGTGAATCTTTAATCATAACACGGTTCTCAAGACAAAGTAAGAACTTTGTAAGTCAGTACAGTAAACGTTACGGTGGTGTTAGAAGTGGGACACACTTTCATGTTAAGACAGTTTTAGATTGGTCTGGGAAACAACGAAGAAAATATGATGCTTTTATTTTTTCTGGATTGATGGCATGCCCAACATGACATGAGTTTATTCATGGTTCTTCAGTGGTTATTCAAGATTAATGCATGAATGAATGAATGAATGAATGGAGGCCAAAATCCTTAACAGGTGTTCACTGTGCTCATTATAAACTGCTTTGACATGAAAAACAAATGTGGATAAAAATAAAATTCTACTATACACCTTAATCTAAAGAAGCAGGAAAGCAATGTTAGGAGAAGTAGTTTTAGAAGGAAAATCATTTTCTTTTCTCTGTCTATCTCTTCTCAGTCTACCTCAATGTGACCAACCTGGAAACATACAACGTTGGCTATGACCGGTTCTGCGTCAAGTGGACACCTCACCGTGGTGCAACTTCTTACAGGATCAGGCTGAATCCTCTGGATCGTGAGTCACACAGACCACTTTGACGTGTATTTCGATCATGTCCAGATCATTTGGTTTAATTTACCCCCCCTTGTTTGTATAAATAGTTAAAGTTGTTTGTCGATCGTTGCCGAAGCGACCCGTTTCTGTTGCCTTTTATTGTGTCATCAGTCTCCTGGAATGACAACACGTCAGTCGCCTGGACCGAATGTTTATCCTCTGTGTTTTTCTTCGTTTATTCTCTGTCAAAGACGTATGTAGAATAAACTCGACCACCGAGTTTTAATCGATTTGGACAGGCTAGAAAGTTTGGTTTCTTTCCTTAAATCCATCTGGTTCTTATTCACACATAGATTAAGGGTGTTTAGTCAAAAAAAACAAAAAGACCAGGACATAGGAGGATATCCACACTATCGGCCCATTCGGCAAATTCCTGAGAGTTAAACAATGACCCAAAGCACATCTTCGAGACACAGAAGAAAGTGCCAATATGGCTGAGACATAAAAAATAAAATCAATTCGCCACAAAGATCTGTGACTAATAAGAAACACACATGGTCTGGGGTTTAAGAAGGTGTTCCTAGGCATCACATGATGTTTTACTAAAGAATCACACTGTGGTTAATAACATTATGTGAGAAAGGAAGAGCTGGGTTTAGATTAAATCAGGACAGTACACAGCATAGGTCCTAAAGCCAGGGTCTGCAAGTTAGACTCACATATGAATATATTACCTGAATAATATATATAATAATATATGTGAGCATTGATTTCAGTGAAGTAGGAAGACATTAGTATCTTAAAATTAAATTTAGAGTCTAGTCAATTTGACTTTGTAATAGAATAGTGTCCAGTGGATTTTTAGTGTGATCCTATAAAATGCAGTTAAGAGTCAAGAGTTTTTAACACTAAAACATTCTACATCGTGTGCACTGACTTTTTAAAGAGAGAGAGAAAGATATAGACTGAAAGTGGTCTATAAGCTAGTGCTCACAGGGGCAAGATGAATAGTGTAACCAAAATTCAATTCGGGGAAGTCGTGGCCTAATGGTTAGAGAGTTTGACTCCTAACCCTAAGGTTGTTGGTTTGAGTCTCGGGCTGGCAATACCACGACTGAGGTGCCCTTGAGCAAGGCACAGAACCCCCCAAAACTGCTACCCGGGCGCCGCAGCATAAATGGCGGCTCACTGCTCCGAGTGTGTGTTGGTGTGTGTGTGTGTTCACTGCTCTGTGTGCACACTTTGGATGGGGTAAATGCAGAGAACGAATTCTGAGTATGGGTCACCGTACTTAGCCGTATGTCACGTCACGTGACTCACTTAAATTCAAACAATGCAGTTTGCTACAGTTGACATAATACGTAACACCGAAACTTTACTGTTTAATTTGCAAAGAAATTCAGCTTCAGATTTGCTTCAGCACAACTTGTTTTCCGGTTGCTGATATTAGTCACATCACTGTACATTGTACAGAAAAAGCCATGCAAAGGAACAAAACATTGACTTATCTGTCAAATCGCAACTTTTTTTTAATCACTGGTCACTTAAAATAGGTATTCAACAGAAATGAAAGCATACAGGAGAAGACTATACGATGTACAATGGCTGAAATTGATGTTTAAACTCAAACATATATACAGTATATGTAAAGAAATAGAATGTGACACAAAATAAACAAAATATATACCTTATTATATATAACTGCATTTTTTTTCTAGATATGCAGTTGCTATAGTAGCCAGCAATTATGTTTCTTTCTTTGGTATAATGTGTTTCCAGGGCACATTGGTGGCTTTAATCTAACCGTATATAAGATATTTACAGTACACAAGCCTATAAATGAAATATTTTATGTACGTATGATGCATCATTGTATTATTTTTCTTAGTTTAAATGAAAGATTAGTCTTGATAACTGATCTAACTGAATATTGGATGTCATCCGATATTTAGACCCTCGGTGCAATGTGAGAAGCGTTCCTGTTGAAGAGTTGTTGCCGGTGCTCATGTTATTTTGTTTGGTCTGATGTTGCAGCATCTGCTAAAGGTCAGCAGGAGACCACCATCACAGCTGCGCAGAGTCAGTACTGCTTTGACGGCTTGAGTCCTGACTCTCTATATAGCGCTACTGTGTTTGTACAAACTCCCAATCTGGAAGGACCTGGAGTCAGCACCAAGGAGCGTACATGTACGTATCATACGCTTTTACTTTTCACACTGATTTTTATGATCCAGAAAAAAAAGCTTATCCATCTGCTTCGGTTTCTTACAGTGGTAAAGCCAACGCCGGTGCCGACTCTTCCTCCTACTCCTCCTCCTCCACCGACCATTCCTCCTGGTTGGGCAGGTCAGCACTCCTTTATTCTTCTATACATACTGAATATACAGTACTTAAAAACTGCACTGTATGGATAGATTTCAGTTTAACAATGCTTTTATGCACATCAAACCAAGAACAGGGAGTGAATGTGGATATGGAGCATCATAAAAGTACAACAAAATATGATGTTGATTGATTCTAAACTGGTGGCTATGAGCTTCCCTTACGTCTTAACAGCGTTTCCCAAAAACAACTAAATATGTTGGCTGATCAAACGCCCATGGAAAATTGAATCAGTTTACTTTTTGGCTGAACTGTTCCTTAAACATACATGTCTAGAGCTACTCAGCCACTGAGACTGAGCAGACAGTTGTCAATTTGGCATTTATCTGAGTGGAACATGGTCAGAATGAGCTGTCCTGTGTCCAAGATGGATGTACATTTGTCAGGATCGAATATCTCCGTGGCGTGCTTGCAGTGTATAAACACCGTCTGCTGTGGCAGCTATTGGAAAAAAAATATATGCTGCTGGAGTAATATACCTAAAGTCACGTCCAAATGGAGTGGCTTGCCTCAACCAAAGTGTTGTAAATAAACTGTTTTGACTGGACAAAGAATTAATTGTGTTAAAATACAGATGGTTTAGCAGGATGTTAGCATGACCTCAGAAGTGATTCGGTTGAGCAAAAAAAGGGTTACTAATTTTTCACTCATTCACTGAGTGACCTTTAAAAGATTACAGTGTGAGTGACTTGGGTTACTGAGAGAAAGAGCATGTCAAGCTGTGAGGATTCAAACTTACTTAGGTAAAAGCTTTTGGACAGGTGTAATCAGTATCAATTTAATACCTTGGACCATAGCTCTCGTCCAATAAACATGGAATTCAGCTTTTTTTTACTGAAACTGGACAAACACCAAGTCTACACTGGAGTCTTTTCAAATCCTGTTTCTTTTCTCAATCTAAGTTCTGCCCATGTTTAACCGTGAAGGCCATATGCTGGAAGGCATATCTGTTTCCACTTCATGCATGTTGCTCAGTTCAGGTGTTAAGGGAGACCAGAAAGTGTTTTACACAATCTGAGAATGCACGCAATGGTGTATGGGTAGTATTTGGGCAATTCTGCATCGCTGCAGTGCATCAGGCAAACATTATCTTGTAAAATATTGCCAGTTTTCTTCTGAGTGAAACAGCTATTAAATCTCTCCGACTTTTCCGGTGATCAAGTGTTCTGCTGCTTTTGTTTGTTTTCACATAAAAGCTTGATCGATTAAAGGCATAATTGCAATGTGTAGTGTCAATGCCTTTGTTTGTAGAACTTTTTTTTTTTCTGAATGTCTGCCTCTAATTAGACAGCACAAGCTTTGTGTAGGTCTTTATGAAAGAGCCTGAGTAATGAACTGTGGCACTGAAACTGAACGACTTTGTTTTTCTGCTTCAGTGTGCAAAGGTGCCAAGGCAGATGTTGTGTTCCTTATTGATGGTTCATGGAGCATCGGTGAAGATAGCTTCCACAAAGTACGGCAGTTTATCTTCAGTATCATGGGAGCTTTTGATGTCATTGGCCCATCAGGAATGCAGGTATGGACAAACTTTCCAGGAAGCCTTTAAGCCTGAAAACAAATGCTTCTTCCAGAAGCTCTGGAATAGTTGCACAAAAAATTGAAGCCAATTTTGCCTAATACTGGATTGTGTGAAGTTTTCATGTTCAGACTGTGCTTTATGGGTTTCCTCTGGGTACTCCAGTTTCCTCCCCAGTACACACATTTGTTATAGGTTGATGGCCATCTCTAAACTCTCTGTAATGTGTGAATCGGTGTGTGTGTGTGTGTGTGTGTGTGTGTGTGTGTGTGTGTGTGTGTGTGTGTGTGTGATATTGCGTTGGCAGGCCATACTTCGTGTCAGGGATAGATTCCAGGTTTCACATGACCCTATACATATCTCTCTCTCTCTCTCTCTCTCTCTCTCTCTCTCTCTCTCTCTATATATATATATATATATATATATATATATATATATATATATATATATATATATATATATATATATCTCAAAATGTATGCAAACACATGGCTTATAATAAGCTCATTGGTTTAGGGGTTTGAGTTCGGATAAGAGATAGCTTAAAGTCTAAAGCAAAGTAGCTGTTTTTTGCTGTTGGTCATTAGTATATATATATAGATATATAAAAAAAAAACAAGAACCTTGGGGTAACATAGTACATGGCATATATTTGGACCATGCATTGAGCTTCAATTAAAAAAAAGTTTAAGATAAATGCTGAAAAATGCTGAAACTGTGACCATAGTGCTAACAGATAGCAGCCATTAAAGGGTCAAGCTAAGAAAGATTGGTCTTGGGATCAATAAGTGTATTACATAGTGTGTACTACATTTGAAACCATGAAAACAAAATAATCAAGGATGGTTTGTCATAGAAGTATATCTCATCTTTAAAGTCTTTATTATTACAATGGTAACATGAAGCTCTGCCAAGAAAAAAAAACATAATCAGGATCAGATTGATGTGTCCTATTTCTAGACATGAACTATTCATTAACTATTCATGAACATCAAACGGAATTTTATTTAGCCAATTCTTCACAAATATCAATTTTCGATTCGGATTTATTGATCACTTCTCTGTGTATGTGCCAGGTTGCTTTTGTTCAGTACAGCGACGATGCCAGGACTGAGTTCAGACTGAACAGTTACGATGATAAAGGCACTGCTCTGTCAGCTCTGCAGCTCATCCGCTACAAGGGAGGAAACACAAAGACAGGTGCTGTGCATTTTCCAGTAATCCTCAGCTACACTATTACACTATCGCTGTCTACCTTATTTCTCATACTGTGCTCTGTAATCTAAAATGAAGACCTGATCGATTATACCAGAACAATATTATGACAATGTGATGTTATTCGCACATATGGGGGACTCGAGTCATATGACTTGACTCGAGTCAGACTTAAGTCGCAAATTTGAGACTTGAGACTTGCTGGACAAATATTAAAAAAAGACTTTGACTTGACATTCATGACTTACTTTTGACTTGCACATGTGTGACCTCTGTATTTGCACCCGCTGTACTTTTCTACCACCGATATTGGATAGGAGGATGAAATAGAGTTTTTTTTTGTTTGTTATTTATTTATTTATTTATTAATTAAGACTTTTGTGAGTAACTTCATAGTTAGGATAATAGTCAACATACAATAAGGACCATCTGTGTATTTGCTGTGCAGGCGTTGCTTTGAAATACATGTATGACAGAGTGATCACGTCAGACAGTGGAATGAGGAGGAATGTCCCGAAGGTGGTGGTGGCTGTTACTGATGGACGGTCTCAGGATGAAGTGCAGAAAAATGCTGCCAGGCTGCAACATGCTGGTGAGTCCTAGTCATTTTACTCACAACCCAGATTACCCAATTACAGCCTGGGCCATGGCAAGATATTACATGTCAATGGGGTTGCTATTACTTTTTTTAAAAAACAGCAGGTACTGCTAAAAATTTGTTTACAATTTTTTTACATGCATTTTTTGGTGTATCTAAATGACTAAATTTATCCATACATACAAGTGTATAAGGACATAACTAATCTTATGGTCAAATAGTATGTTAAAATGATGTCGTATTAGTTAATTCACAGCACCTTCTCTGTACATACTGTTGTATGAACACATTAAATCATTGCTATTATTATTATATTATTTATTAAAAGTGAATTGGAAGTTATTTGTTATTTAATTCAGTTGAGTTTTATTTGTCCAGTGCTTTAAAACACGATGCTATTACAAAACATGAAGCTTTTCTGAAATCTTTACTATTATTCTAAATATTCTAAAAGCTTTAATACTTTTATTTACATTTGTATTTTCTTTTTAAACCCTAACACAATCCAGCAATTAGCAACTGATCCTTCTGGAATATTTTACTTGGAATTCATTCATTTAAAAAAAAAATAATAATAATAATCTACATAAAATTTTTGATGATCAGTGTAGTGGTGTGACCCCTAGGTGTGTTCTGTTATTCAGGTTACAGTGTGTTTGTGGTTGGAGTGGCTGATGTGGACTTCGTCGAGCTTCAGAACATCGCCAGCAAGCCAAGCGAACGCCATGTTTTCATAGTGGATGACTTTGATGCCTTTGCCACGATACAAGACAACCTGGTGACATTCATCTGTGAGACTGCGTCTTCCTGTAAGTCTAAAATTCCCAAAAGTCCATTTTTCCATTTTATTGAAAGCAATACCAATAAAAATGTGCTTCCATAGTCATAGTTGTATATGTATTCTAAGGTATCAAAGTTAGTATTAATTCAAATATTATGATAAGATTGTATTTGAAAATTTTTTAATGCAGGTGATTAGTTTTTATTACACTTTATTCATTATTGAACATTATTGTTTTCTTATTCCTCTCACAGCTTGTCCTCTGATCTATGTGAACGGTTTCACATCTCCAGGTACAGATAATAAACATAATTATATTTATAGCATTATATACCCATACAGGATGACTTTTAAAACCATTAAAGCATTTGAAGTGTAAAATAATGTTTCGTGCTTTAAACCAAAGCACTTTGCAAAAAACAGATTAAAAATAATCTAGAAATTTGTTCAAATATTGTAGATTCTACTACAAATATAATCTAATACGGTATACAGTGTGGTGATGATCATTTTAAATAGTCGGCCGTTAAATATTTGTATTTTTGAAGCAAAAAAACGAGTGCAGTTTCTCAGGACTTTTGTTTCAACAGTCAGTTCAAATATTTTCTGCATATCCCTTTTTCCATCTTGCTTCAATAATTTATTATTGTCCACATTCTCGCAGGCTTCCGAATGCTCGAGGCGTTCAATCTGACTGAAAAGATGTACGCATCAGTTAAGGGTGTATCAATGGAGCCGGGCTCGTTCAACAGCTATACAGCCTACAGGCTCCATAAAGATGCCTTCATCAGTCAGCCTTCAGTGTAAGTTCTTTACACCTATATGTATGCTGTCTTATTGGTATAAAGCCTGGGGATCACATTTCCTTTCATTTTTAGTAGGAATTGTAAATCATATCTGCATGTCATGGAATAAAAAACAAAATTTAAATTTCTATTCTCATCCCATGATTATAATCTATATTATCTAAATAAAATCTAAAATCTTAACACAGGTTTATAAGCATTATGGCCAAATTTGGCTTTAATCCAAAACATTAGATTGTAAATAAAATAGTATTTAAAAGGTGAAAGTGTGCTTACTGTTTTGTTTTTTCTCGTAGGTGAGCCATGTCGTGTTTTGTGATTGCTGAAGCTTTCGCAGGTTAAATTAGGGTTTATAAGTCGATTATATTTGTTTAATCAGGGACCAATCAGTGACCTGGCATTTTTCAAATTATCACACACATTTTATTGGTTTACCCAAAAAGAGAAATAAAGCTAGTCCCATTCTTGAGTTCTTTGAGGCCTTCTGTATCCTTAGTCTAACAAAACGCCACTAATGATGTTCCTTACATGTGATAAATAGTGTTGGCATCAAGGCAATTGCAGATGTAAATACAGCTTGTTGCCGAAACTATGCCATTAGAGGATGACGGAGCGCTTTCAGTTTTGTTGTTCTAAACTTGACATGACATGTCTCGCCCAGCAGCTCTCAGTTAAGCTGTTAGACCTCAGTGCTATCTAAAGAGGTTTGTGGGATTTATGGTACCCTGTTAAAGTCAATCCTGACAGGTGCTGTTAAAGGGCTTCGTTTTCCTCAAGTCTCAGCGTCAGTCACACAAAAGCTTCCCAAAGCATTCTATTTCACTTCTCTTCCACAAATCTATCATCTTTTTATCATATACACTGCAGTTTAAAAATATATCCAGTAACTTTGTACCGGAATTGGATTTTAAATCGCCCTTTGGGAATGTCTTAGAATTGGACACTGGAAAGCTAATGTGAAAACAGGCTCCTAGATCTGTTATCTGTTATTCCTTTATATAAATGTATCAGCCATGCTCCGAGACTCAGTCATCTAGCCATCACAATTCAGCCTTTTGCTCAAATTCCTCACGCTTGCCAACACATTTACTTAGAGAACTAACCTTTATCTAGCTGCCCTAAAATAATACAGGTGAAAGTCTAATGAGACAATCAGCATTATTCACTCTCAGTGGTGTTTGTGGTTTATTTAATTATTCACTGATAAATTAGTATTAACCTCATTCTACTTTTGTGCTTCACAGAGACATCCATCCATATGGCCTTCCTCCATCATACACCATTATTCTGATGTTTAGACTTCTTCCAGACACGCCCAATCAGCCTTTCGATATCTGGCAAGTGTCTGATAAGAACCACAAGCCTGAGGTCGGTGTCACTATTGACCGTAAGTATCATTTTAGTCCCTCAGATTTATTACCTACCTACCAACCTACCTACGTACCTACCTACCTACCTACCTATCCCAGTATCTATCTATCTATCTATCTATCTATCTATCTATCTATCTATCTATCTATCTATCTATCTATCTATCTATCTATCTATCTATCTATCTATCTATCTATCTATCTATCTATCAGAAACACACATCATATATTTAGTCACATCTCTCAGACAACATTGGTCCTGCAGAAGTGAGAAGACATCAGATCTCATTAATGACAGAAGATGCACACCAGCTGACTTTTCCTCCATTTTATTATTTTCATTCCTATTTCAGTTGGCTGTCCTCAGATCACCATGAATGGTATCTAATGGTCTCCAGGCTTCAAGCCTGTTTTCTTATGCCTCTCTAAGTATGCAGCCTTGACCTTACATGACTTCTTTCCTCCAAGCTTCACTCTTCAGAAGATTTACTAATTGTCATATTTGGTGCAGGCTTCACACAACATCTCAGTGTCGCTCGTAAATGTTTCCTGTGCAGGATGTTTGCACAATGGTACTTAGCCTAAGAAGAGCTTGGAGGCCTATCTGACAATTTCCTTTCCTCTTTCTTGCTCTTTTTGCAGCCTCCAAACAGACCATATCATTTTATAACAAGGACACGCGAGGAGAGCTTCAGAAGGCCACATTTGACGGTCCCCAACTGAAGAAAATATTCCATGGAAGCTTCCACAAGGTAAACGCTGCTGCTTTTGGGCTCTATGTGGACCTCTGTGTGTATCGAATCGATATGGGATGTGGCATGTCAATCAAAAGTGCTTTCATTTGTGCCTACATTTGTTCACTGACCTGAGGATATACAGATGTCTAGGATAGCAGGCATTCCAGATGTTACGATTACAGGTGATATGCCTATGGGTGGTTTGTAAATGTCTGTTCTTTAGCAGATGGCACTTTGGAGCTGTTATCTAATATATAGCTTAAAGGAATCATACCGTTAGACAGCTGATATGGGGCATATAGCTATTTCACAGTATACTTATTATCTCATAAGGTTGCTTGCTGTAGAGGGGGACATTTATACACAACTTGAAAAGCCTGATACATGGCCTGAAAGAAAATATTCACAGCCTCAGCAGCTCTCAGTTATTAATTTGTATTCATAGACCAAACTAATGGGAATCAAAGTCTGAATGGAACGAGGAGCGGGAATCGGAATGGAAGTCGTTACGCGGCTGTTTCGGGACAACTGACATTTTCATTGATGTATTAGTACATAAAAAGTTGAATTGCACGGAATGTTTCATGGAAAACGTTTGATGTTGTGCACTCCATCGTTTCAGCTGGGAAAAATGTGTAGTTCCTCCGATGTAGATTTTGTAACATAGCGTTGAATCTGTAGCGCGATACAGGAACGTTTGTTAAGATTTTTACTTACCTTACATGTAACTGATCAGCCGAGACAAGATTAATGAAGTGTGTGTCACCTCCGTGTCCAAATATTTATGACATTTTAAACCATATGTGGTACTTTTGGTGGACTAGCATGACGAGTTTCAGCTTTTAGGTGAACATAGAATGTCCACATCTTGTCATGAAGCCAAGATGTGGTCATTTTCTAAATGGATTATTCTATTTTATGACTATAGCACACTTAACAAAGCAGCTATACTGAAATCCAGATGTATTTTCAATCCCAATTGAACAAACCTGAGGACCAAGTTTCAAACGAGAACCCTTTTCCTTCTGCATGACTCTGGTTAGTGGGATTATAAATCATTACAGTATGCTATAGAATGAGACAGTACTGAGTGTGTTGAAAAGATGTTCATTCCTAGCTTCCTAGTCTTTTTGGTTAGGTCTAAGTACAAATCTATATGGAAAGAATCCCGGTCAGATTAACTAGAGAAGGAGGAGTTTTGAAGTGTATATCTTTAGCATAAAAGTGTAGGATCATCGCGGTCATCAGGAGGAAACGGGTTGTTGCACAGCACTAGAATAGAAGTGGTCATGATCAGGCTTCACACTCTATTGTAAACCATATTAATCAGAGGCTTTGTGGGAGACTTTGTGGAATACAACAGAATTTGTAGCTATACTTTGGAACTAAAGAAGAAACCCACAGGCAACAAATGGCTGCTCAAATATATTTGGGGTAAAGAGAACATTGTGGAAAATTTCTGATACACACACACACACACACACACACACACACACACACACACACACACACACACACACACACACACACACACACACACACACACACACACACACACACACACACACACACACACACACAAAGTTAATACTCTTTCTGAAAAACCACTTAATTCTGTTTGCCCAGCTTTAGAACAGACCGAATGAGGGATATGTAGCAACACTTCATTTACAAGCACTTCTTTATGTGACGATCGTGAGGACTGCTAAGCTCTCGCATTTTCGCTTGAATCTACAGTCTGTTTGGAGCTCTTGAAACATGGTGGAGTTGTTCGCTGGAAGTCAGAGCTGGAAAATATTGGGTCACCGGATTAGCCATTAAACAATTACATCAGAACGTGAGTGAAATGGCAGGCCAAGGAGAGGGGGAAGGCTGTCTTGCTCTGCTCTCTCTCTGGCTCTCTATCAATATCTTGGATTCTTGCGGTCTCTCTTTAAAAAATTACATATTAAAAATTACATATCTCAATGATTCTTACACAAATGTTATCTATCTTTTGCTCTTTGTCTCCCTCCCTATCCTCCCTGTCTCGCTCTCTGGCTGTGTGTCTCAGTTTGATTTCAGGATGAGGGAAGTCCTGTAGTTACTCTCACACTGCAGTAGCAATTTTATTTGGTTACCTCTCTGTATGGATGTAAATGCAGAGGGTCCTTATTACTCCCTGTCTAAAACTTCCCAGAAAGTTTCCTGAGTAAATGGAGTGAAATTAAGAAGTCTTTTATCTTTTCACTTTACAAATATATAATTTTATATGCAAAGTACATAAAATGCTTCAGATCTCATAGATCTTCAGAGAAGAGCAACCCAACCTATTTTAACCTAAAACAGTAAATCCTTAAGAAACATCAATTGATTTACACATACTGTAGAAAGCCTTGCTCTGGACCCCCAGTGTTAAGTCATCTAGTGTTCCTGGGTAAACACAAATGATTTAGACTTTCTAACTGAAGCCTCAACTCCTGCCTGGTGCTTCTAGTTTGTTGTCTTCATCTTTCTTGGTCTTATAAATGAGCTTGCTGTATGGTGCAGGTTTTGAGTTTTCCAAGCCACAAAGGTTGGCAAAAGACTGCATTTGATTCATGGGCTTGTTTGAACTGAGAACAGTTAATTGGCATAAACAGGCTCAAATCTCAAAATGGGTTTTGTCCCAGACTAAACAGTAATATATTTGTCTTATAAAACATGACTTTTTGACTTGTGTTTGCACTTTTAAAAAACGTTATTTTTTTTTATTCATATTTAAATATAAGTTCAAATTGCAATGTCATTCATGGAGCGGTCATAAGCATCACTGCTAGGATTAACTCCTATTCATTCTTAAGACCTGCTCTAGGAGCTACTTTACTAAGAAAATCTTTTGGTCTTAAGGAAACCTCTATTATGACATTTTCAGGTATTCCACAGAAGCCTAAATACCAGCCATGGTCTTCATTTCCTGGGCCGTTATTCTTGAGATTATTGAGTAGCTATCACTGTTATTATCATAACAACAGCATCATCTGGATCAATATTTATGCAGTTTGATTAGACTGTCTGAAAAAGATGGTTTATATGCCACAAACCTCTTAATGACACATTAAGACCTCTTATTGACATGATGTGTAAACCTATTAATGTCTCGATCATTGTATTATTAGAAACAGACGCTATTATACAATATAATAGGCTTATTAGATAGCGAGCTTCTAGCTCTGTGCTGCTGGAAATTAAGACAATGAGAACATCCAGAAATCAGCTGTAAGAAGATCATGCTTATGTTCAATAGGTGGCTATACATTATATTACACCTTTTCTATTCTGTTGGGTTCCTTTCTATATTGTATATATTATGTTCAGTAAGGCTTTTCATCTCTTCTGTGACCCAAAACATTCCCTTGCACTCATGCTACAAGTGTGTTGTGGAAACTTATGATGTCATCATCAGGTTAAACTCGCATGCAAGTTAAGTTACATCCTGATGAATTGCAGACTCTATTCTGAGTTGTGTTCTAATTCATGGGAACTGTGGCACAGTTCCAGTGCAACCTGAACTCACACCACCTCATACAGTCTTGTGTTTGGTACCATGGAGAGCTTCCTGGTCCACACGATTTCTTTTACCAATTTGTTGACTCCTTTAAGTTTGCTAATGCACTTAAATACTAAGCCTTTATTTAACGGACAGAATGAATTAACTCTAACACTACACTGTGTGTTTGAATTGCCCAAGACATGAAAATAGTTTTCTTTATTTGCCTATTTTAAATAATATCCAAAGATTTATGCTCAAAGATGTTTATTTTAGAATAACATCAAATCTTAAAGCTTCTTATACTGCAGAATTTGTCAGCAGTGAATTTTTTTTTTAAACTATTTATTTTTTTTTAAATCAGGTCCGTGTATCAGATCAGATATCTTCGGACCATCTGGGTAACAAGTTATTTCTTGATATTGCTTATGTTATAACAGCTTAAGCATAAACTATAATTCCCTTACCGGTTTCTATTATCTTTTGACTTACTAAGACAAAAAGTGTAGCTTGTCATGCTACCAGGAGACTAGAAACTTCATCCAAAAAAGTCTAAATGTATGTCTTCTCACGGAAAACGTATAATACGAATGGAAAAGAAAAGTTTATGTTGTACTGTATAAGAGCCTGTGAAGAATACATGAACAAGGACAAGAATACATGCATGTTATGACAAGTTACATTTGAACAGCAAGGTTTATTTCAAAATATCCTTCAAAAATGGGCTACATGATTACCCCAGATGATGTCGGAAAGTTTTTATTTAGCCTGACATACTGCTTAAGAAATTTGGAGGTGCAACTTGCATTACATAATAGTGCAGTTGAATGTATCCTGAATGCCTTGTCAGAGCTGGAGGCAGAAATCTACCAGAGCTCTACAACGAAGGTCTGCTGAGTAAGTAAGATTTCTCCGAGACACACAGACTCCCAGATGTTGTCCCATTAAGCCATTTTTTTCCACTCTTCTTTCCCATCTCCTTAGTGCTGCTTCTCTTCACCTCATTTACCCCCTGTTCAGGAAGAAAAAAAAACATTGCTCCAAGTCTCTCAGCATGATGTTCCTGTCTGTAGACTGTCTGAAATCCAGAGTCATGACCATACTGTGACGTCCAGACAGTGTTCACGTCAACCTAGAACCTCCACTTTCAGTGATGTTGAGCAGAACCCACTTCTTATGGCGTGATCTTAAGAATCTCCCAAGGGGAGGAGGCAGTGGGGAACAGCTGCTGTTGAGTGTTGCTGTTGAGTGGGACGCGTGCAGAGTTTGGAAAGCGAGAGACAGAAAAGATAGTTATCATCAATAATATCACCGACTTAACTCCATCATTGTAAACGCTGGTGTTCTGGGATATTTATGGCATGTGTGTAATATTAACACTAGCGGTGCAGACAAACTGCTGTACGATATAAAGATTTCACATGATTTTAATACAAGAGACCACACACTGGGATGTAAACATGAGACTTTCACTCCTCCTGTAACCATGTTCTACTGGCTACATTCTGAGTACAGTGGGAACAAAATGGGAATATTGTACACATGGACTGCCGGTCCATCACAGGGCAATGACCACACCCACGTTCACGGCTAGAGCCAATTTAGTGAAGCCTGTTCACCTCCGAGCATCTGGGAACAAATCTGGAAATCCGAAGAAAACCCACACAGACATAACAGAAACATGAGAAACTCCACACAGACAGTAAACTGAGATAAGGACCTCTGAAGATCTCTAAATCTGTGATGCTTATTTTTATGACTAATAACCATGGTTTTAAAAAAATGACACAAGCGAAAGATCAGAAGATACCAAGTCTAATCTGTTAATTTCCATCTGATGTTTGTTTGCATCTGGTGCATCTGGAAATATTTTCCAATTTAGGCAATTTTCTCTTCCAGCTCTGCTCATGATCAGCACATCTGCATTCTGTATCCATACACAGCTTTTGTAATCTAGGTCAATGTAAAACATGGTAAACTGTTAAGGTTCAGTTGAGATCTCTAAGAGGCCATGAAGAGGTGATACCCCTTGTTTACACAGACACAGAGAAACCGACAGTGGTCCGATCCACTGGTGACTCAATCATGAACCGGAGTTTTCCACAATCTCATGGGCCTCATTTTTTTTATTTTCAGCTCCACATCATGGTCTCACCCAACAGCGTCAAACTCAACTTGGACTGTCAACAGGTGGCAGAGAAGGAAATTAAGGAAGCTGGAAATACATCAGCAGATGGTTATCAAGTGCTGGGCAAAATGTCCAAATCGATCGGCTCCAAAGGAGAATCTGCAACTGTAAGAAGTGCTTTTTGTTTTTTTTTATATTTGCCTGAAATTTAGCATTTGAGCATGTGGAGTTCCACTCTTTTATCTATTTTGTATATTTAAGAAAAGTTGCTAAATGCTAACACATGCTAATGTATTTCATTCATCTTAGGATGTCATTTATCTTTATCTGGTGTTTTATATTTGTTGTTCTCTCTCTCTCTCTCTCTCTCTCTCTCTCTCTCTCTCTCTCTCTCTCTCTCTCTCTCTCTCTCTCTCCCTCCGTCTCTCACTCTCTATTTTGACTCTATAAATGTGAAGCTTGGATCAAAGATATCTAACATGCGATTTCATTTGTGGTGCACAGTTCCAACTCCAGATGTTCGATATAATCTGTAGCCTGGGATGGACCAGTCGGGACAGATGTTGTGACCTTCCTTCAATGGTAAGATTCACCTAAACAAACTCAAAGCCAGCATTTTTGTTTGTTATTTTGGGTGGTTTCTGCTTCCATGTTGTGTGTAAATGTGTTTGACCTGAGTGTGTTAATTTGTTAACATAATGCCTTGAAGTAACATGGGCACAAAAAAAAAAAAAGACCTGTCAGTATAATTAGCCACACATTAACATCTGCGCTTGGACAATGGTGTCGTCATTTCTCTCGTGTTTTCCCTTTAGTTTCTGCAGGGTCGTTAACACTCACACTTGGAAGATTTTACCCATAATTTTTTTTGTTCCCTCAAAAACATTTGCCCATGTACTGCCGTTATAGCTCATACTTTGGCAGAACATCTGTCAGAAAGGTTATCATGTCCTAATGTGTTTGTGAGGAAAGAAAAATGCTTTGATGCCAGCAACATTTCTTTGGCAAGACAGAATTAAGGGTCAATGTGTAGCATGAGCATCTCTGAGAAACAGCCGCTGCACTGTTTTCATTTGAGCCTTAAAAGAAAGAAATGCAAATTGCTGCTTTTAAAGCCTCATGAAATGATGGTGTTTTTGGATATAATTAGCAGCTGAAGGATAAGAGCGGCTCAGCTGCAGCTTCAAAACGGCTTAATGTCATCGATCTGCAGTTTGCCTCTGTCTTCATATCGTCTTTTTTCCTACCCCCGTACTTTTGTTATACTTCCTCGTTGCACACAGGGCAAAATTGCTCGAAATGTCTCTGTCAGCATAACAGAGCCACAGCACATGAATTACGTAGATGTGCCACCCTGCTGAAAGGCTGTCATTCTTCATGTCACACTCATGAATAATATTTAATAGAGCCCAGTGTCTAAATGATGCTGTCAGCATGAACAAGTCTTTCACTAGTGGAAAATGTGGACTTTAAGACACACACGTCATTTTTTTTGGGTTGAACGCTCGAAGCAAATGTCTTTCCCATGTCTCCACCAAATCCTGAGAAAATTCCCTCAAATGTAACTGTTATGCCAAAAATCCCAGCTCTGTAAGATCATTTGTTGCCTTCAGTGCTGTAAATGCTTTCACTAGTAACTACACAAGTTCCTATGTACTTTAATTGTGTCCATTTAGTCGTGAGCTCACCTCTGTGACTAAAATTTACTCTTGAGGCAGCTGTAATCCTCAACGGCCTCGTCCATCTCTGCTAATCTCACTCACTCCGTCTTTGTGTTCTAGAGAGACGAGTCCAAGTGTCCATCTCTTCCTAACGCCTGCACATGCACATCAGACAGTGATGGGCCTCCTGGACCTCAGGGGCCTGTGGTAAGATGCTTTCTAATTTCAGTACCTGAAGCAGACATTATATCCAACCTACTAGGAATTACCGCACCCTGCAGTTCATTGTTTAGCATTAGTTAAAGTGCAGCATATCCGTTTCACATGCGCTCTGTTAGGAAGCGCAGTATTCGCCTTAGGCCACTGTCCTGTTTCTCATTCAGGATTTTATCCATCATGAGCACAGCATTAGCCATTATGAAAAGAAAATTTGGCCTAAACTACAATTTACACAATGTCCTCCTTATTCCAAATGCCAACACATGTTTGGTGTTCAAAGTTTGCTACTTTAGTTTTATAGCTTTGGTGCTAATGTGGTAAAGAAATATTGAGAAGCTCAAAGTATCAAAGTTAGCTTTGTGCTCGTTTACATAGTTTGTTTTGCGGTTTTCTAACACTCTGTGACGCACAGTTATCTATTAAAAATTGGACAACAGCCTTCTCAAAGCTGGACTCGCTTCCTGAGCACATAGTTTGGTATCAGACACAGGAAGGAGGTCTGGCTTAATGTTTGAAAGAAGAATTGGATGTAAGGATGATTTAGGAGGATAATTCAGTAGTAGTTTGATTTGTATAATTACTTTTCAGTACAGAGAACAGTACAGTTTGTATCAGACACAAGTGAAAGATTTCAACATTAGCCTTGTTAGACATTTTGACTGTAGAGAGAATTAGAATGAGCTGCTAAACATATACATAACATATGTGTATCCAAGATGCTGCTGAAAAAGTGAATTATTTCTACTTTTACTATCACTAAATTGATGACTAACCATGTCGACACAGATGGGCATGAGCAGGCCGAGTGCAATGTTTGGATTGATAATTGAATCCTTAGAGCATCTTATATGAAATATCTCTCTTTTTTATTTCAGGGAGCACCTGGTAGCAAAGGTCCTCGAGGTGAAAAAGGAGAACTCGGCCCTGGTGTAAGTATCATATTGGAGTGGAGAGACTTGCTGTTCCAATGAACTTCTGAAAGAACAGCTATGCTATTTAGTGAAGCAATACAATATAATGACTTTTCTCATGTGTGTTACTGTAGGGTCCAGTCGGACCTCGTGGAGAGATGGGTTTACCTGGCCCGATGGGTCTTCCAGGACCTCAGGGCCCCAGTGGGCACTCCATTCCAGGAGAAGCTGTAAGTCTTCCTTTTGGCTTTTTTCCTTCTTATTTTAACTCCTTCCCCATCCATTGTCTCTGCACATAGCCAGTTCTCAGTAGTGAGCTGTAAATCTCTAAGGGCCTCTAAACTGAAGGATTACTCTAGACATTTATTTTCTCCTGAGTGGATTTTGCACAGTAACTGTGGTTCAGCATTGTGCATTCCTTCGAGTCTGTCAGCCTCATGCTGGATACTCGACACCCTTTAAAACACCTTATTCTTAATGTATCTACATAAATCTGACTCCAGTTCCTTTCCTCCCTACTCTCAGCCACAGAGTCTCTTACTTCCCTTTTTTAGTCAGACATCATGAAGCAACAGTGTCCCCAAAATCCAGACATGCTTTATGAGTCAGATTTCCAATAGAATGACAGTACATAGAGTCCTCCACGTACCTTGATAGATGCGGTTTTAATATATACTCCTCTCTCTCTTTGTCTTCTGCCTGTTTTTCCATAGGGACGTCCAGGACCGAAAGGAGATCCTGGTGATGCCGGACTACCTGGGCAGAAAGTAAGTCTTTTTTTTTTTTTTTTGCATAAGCATGCATTTGGGAGGAAAAATCTGAAATAACAAGAACCCTGTGCAGCTCATGCTACTTCTCTGGATGGACTCCATATGGACTCCAAGCTGAGAACTTCAGCTATTAGCTAACAGGGAGGTTGTTTTTCCTTCCAGGCAGAGGTCATGCTGTAAGATTTAATCTGTAAAACATAAATTGGCTCAACATAATATTAAGAATTGTAGTGCATCTGATGGTTTGATTCTTTCCTGCGATTTCCAGAGCTGCGATTGATGAGGAAGGAAGGAATTGGGGGAAATGATTGCGCTGCCAAAGCCATTTAAAACAAATCAGAAATAAAAACATGTATATATTTAAGTGCGTTTTGTGATTGGTATAAGTTTTTTACTCAGCGTTAGTTGAGTTAAATGTGTTCAGTGCCAGCTAGCATGTAAATGTATTTCTGTCTGTCTTAGGGACCACCAGGGCCAGCTGGTCCTACCGGCCCTATGGGAATCCCTGGTGTGAGGGTGAGTTCTGCTGAGTGCACTGCATAACTGTTTAAGTAAATCTTCCTGTACTCTACTGTGGAAATCTGGATTTCATTGTGTGTGTGTTTTAATACAGGGACCTCCAGGGAAAGATGGACCTGCCGGGCCCAGAGGCCCACCGGGTACAATGGTGCGTTCTAATAATTAGGATTTCATACTGAAATCTATTGTGGAAAATACTAAATCATGCCGTTCTACTTCTTTCTTGTGACCATGAAGCATTCAAGATATACAGAGATGTTTTTGTCTCTGTAAAATGCACTGATTTTGAACTTTTTGATGCTTGTGCAGGGACAACCTGGATCTCCTGGAATGCCAGGTCCTTCTGGAAAACCTGGCAAGTCTGGTGAAAACGGTGTTCCTGTAAGTAAATACTCACTAGACCGTACTCAAACACTAAGATCACACGGTATGTTATAATACAGGTGGACACCTTATACTTTCTTTGGGATATATCTCCTGAGATATGTATCAGTGAGACAAGCGACAATCAAATCAGTCGCATTCCAGAAGAGCTTAATATTACGCTGTCAGATGGCTATGTGAAATACGACAGCATGAGGACGACGTGCCGTCTCACTTTTACCTCTTTTAACTCAAAGACCGACAGCAGCCCTCAGGCATTCATCAAAACCCGCTCCAGTGACATCCAAATAACAGCCGGAGAGATTTTCCAGCTTGCGATAAACTAATGGATGTTTGTTTAAAGCAGTGAACGCTGTGGTAGAGGAGATTTAAAGGCAAGTGGGATTTGGGTGTTTAGATGTGGTGGCGTATGTAAAGTAGAATATGTTTTTCATTTTCACAGGGACCTAGTGGAATGAAAGGAGACAAGGGTGAAAGAGTGAGTGATGGCTTTGATTTTAGTTTTTATGTATAGTTTGGATTTAGATTTTTCTTTTCCTTTGATATTTTTATTTCGGTGAAGTTGCAGTAAGAAATTCTGGTGTTATCTCTTTTAGGGTGACCTTGCATCTCAGGGCATGATGCGTTCCATTGCCAGACAAGTCTGTGAACAATTAGTCAACAGTAAGTGTTATTTTGAGTTCAGAATTTTTTTGGTCGTAAGTAGTATTTACAGCAGTACATTTCATATTATGCAAGAAAGTTCCTTCGGTCCATTGTGTTCTAGCAAGTGCTAACATGTAACTGATCTACTCCAAGGTCAGATGAGCCGATTCAATGAAATACTGAACCAGATCCCCAGTGACATTCGCAGTAACAGTCCTGGACCTGCAGGCCCTCCTGGGTTACCTGGTATTCAAGGGCCACGTGGAGAACCTGGCCGGGCTGGACAAAACGGTTTCCCAGGAAGGCCAGGAACGCCTGGACAACAGGGAGAAATAGGTGAGTTTCCTCCCTCATATCACCCACTGTGGCAAATCGTCTAGCTCTGAGTTGTTAGATATTACAAATAAACCTGTCTCAGACTTCAATGTAGTAAATGACAGTTTTCCTCTGAGGGATTTATATCAAAAAATGTTGTAATGCCTTAAAATAGAAGTAAGGAGTAAAGCCCTGTGGGTGTGCAGTCATAGGTAAATAATCAATCAATCAATCAACCAATCAACCAACCAATCAATCAATCAATCAATCAATCAATCAATCAATCAATCAATCAATCAACCCCAACAATAAACAGAGTTACTGTAATCTTGACATTGTTTATTTTTCTATATCTCAGCTTTATGAAGAGGTTTATGCCTCATATACGTCAGCAATTTGGCAAACTTTGCAAGTTTTAATTTATTAAAAAGGCACAACAGAGTATTCAGCCATTAATAGTTCTGCTTTCTGCTGTTTAATTTCAGCAGCTATAAACAAAGGTTCCTACACCAGCTCGTCTTTTATCACTCTCTTAAAGTTACTAACACCAACTTACCACCATGTTCCCTCTGTCCAGATGACTTTCCCATAGTGAGAAGCTTATTCACTGGTATACAAAGCCACATAAATGTTAATTAAACATCTTCTTAGAGAAAGCTTTGCCATGCCAATGAATATACATCATTTCTTTATAATCAGTTTATTTTATATAAAAGTCTGTAGTAATGGACTGTTACGATAGAGACATAGGTTTATAATAACACACTTCTTTTCTAATCGATCATTTGAATTAAAGAGTGGATTGGAAATGGCAATGAATAAATTGAAGAACAAAAAATTATTTAAAAAAAAAAAAAAAAGAAAAATCCTAAACTTTGCTCTTTGCTTTAAAAATGGCTAATTTCTGAATACAGACACCACAGTTTCTGATGGACAACGCTCCCCAAGAGCTTGTAATAGTTTTTAACTATTTTACCTTTCGGCAGTCTGATCTAGTTGCTTTAACAGTTGATGATAGACAGTCCTTTGACTGAAACAACCGAGAAGTTTTATCTTAAAGTAACAACCCTAATAACTGATTAACGTCTACTTTCTCCTACAGCATAATAAGTGAGTATGCTGCGGCATAATAATCAGCATTAGAAACATGAAGACATTTACCGTAAAGCGTTTGAAGCCAGTGCCCATGTCTTTAAGAGATCATGTAGGCACTCAGAAAACTGCTAATTCATCAAATCATTCCAAGGCCAAAATGACTGCTGTCGTTTACTTCCAGTTGGATCAGACGTATTATTACAGCAAAAACCACATGTCTAGCCATGTCAAAAGGCTTGGCTGGGGAGATATTGATATTTCTCCATCCTGTATTTTCTATTGGACTTTCCCTTGAAGTCTTTCCAGACATTCTATATACATCCACATGTATTTATTGCTTGTGGGGGTTTCTTACTTTCTGTTTGTTCCCCCTAATGCTGTATGTGCATATGTTTTAATTCAGGCCCAGCTGGTGAGAAGGGTGACAGAGGAAGTCCAGGGATTGGAGAGAGAGGACAGCGAGGCCTGCCTGGACCACCTGGTAAGTCTTTTTACTTTCAAATGCACACAAAACCACATGGCCGAATCATTCCCTTTAAGGAGCGGTTAGTACAGTTGTCAAGCAGTCTTTCTCCTTTCAGTTTGGTTTATTATGTTGTGGCGTTTGAACGAAAGTGAGTGTCAGCTAGCTTGTTTTTACTGGGTCTTTCTAACAATAAGGTTCTCCTTGTCATTCTCCTTGTCATTCTCCTTGTCAAGTGGGTTACTGTACCTCATGTTCCTAATCAACTCTTACATAATACTAACTGGCTGACAATTTCAAGCATAACTCTTTCTTTCTCAGACATGATTTTTTATTTAAGTACTGTCTAAAACATAAATAAGTCATGTAGCACAGAAGTGCAAAAATGTTATTTACTTATTTAGCAAAACAATGTCCAAGTGGTTTAAACTGAAATAGTTTGTTAATTATTAAAGTAGTTTTTTGTTGCCTTTTGCATGCAAGCACAGCAAGCTTGTAATGAGCTGTTCTGTTTGGTCTTGGAGAATCTACGCTTCAAAATATTTAAGATCATAAAGCAACATTATGTTCAATCTTCAACAACTTATCTTCAGTGTTTTACACTACATCTGTATTTTTTTTGCTTGTGCTTTGAGTTTTAAGTTGACTATTTAAACAAAAGAAAACAAAACAAAGCATTTTTATTTTTCTAATTAAGTTGCTTCTTTCTAAATCAGGCCAAGCAGGTGAGTCTAGACAAGGACCTCCAGGCCCCTCCGGTGCTCAAGGTCCTCGTGGTCCACCTGGTCGTAATGGTATTGCAGGTGCTCGAGGACCACCCGGCCCTCCAGGCTACTGCGATTCCTCTCAGTGTGTGGGGATCCCATATAACGGGCAGCCATACAGAGGTATGTAGGGCATTTCTCACAAAAAAACAAAACAAAACCCTCCTGCATAACATTAGAAAACACCACTAATAGCGTTTATAGCATGTTTTAGCATAATGCATGCAAGAATACCCATTAGCATAGTGCATGCATAGCTACCTCACAATATATTACATTAGCACTAAAGTTTCCAATAGAATTAGTGTTTTTTTTTTAACATAGCATCAGGTATGTGAAAACCACCTGGTGTAGTTTCCTTTCTCTAACACGCTCTCTGACCTGTTCCAGGTTCGTAAGCATTCTAAAGCATCCGTGCTGCTTTCACTCAGAAATCATGAGTGAGTCCTGATTGAGCTTTGTCCTATGAGGATAATCACCAAGAAAATGATTAATGAACACTATAGAAAACATTATAAAGCCACAAATGAAACACAATGCCACAAAATAAAATAACGGACTGGTACTAACAAGAGTTTGCTGCAACTTTAACCGCCAACGCAACGGGTGATGGCAGCAATGCAGTGGCCTGTTTACAATCTCGAAGCCAAACGCCAAACAGGCGGGTGAAGGAGCATGACCCAAAACACACAAACACCACCACCAGCAACACCTACTAACCAAGAGGATTTATAGCCAAGACAGCTGATGTTTAGCCTAATGCATTGTTTTTTTTAATCTGTAAATAAACTAATTGTGCCTTGTAAATGACCCCAAATTCACTAAAATTAGTTTTAACACCATTAGCCAGCTTGCGCCTTGTATTCTGCTGTTTGCTGAATGCCAACATGATTGCCTTATTTTTTTATTTTTTTTATATAAAGTAATACACCCTTTGAATTTGCTCAGGGCCGATTTGAACCTTGTGCCTTTTTAGACGTGACCCTGTAGTTTTTTTTTGTTTTGTTTTTTGAAGATATTTGTGTACATGTGCACAGAGGTGGTGTTTTTAGAAAGTCTTCTCTTCTGTCATCAATTGTATAGTTATTCCTCAACCAGCTCTTCAGCTGTGTTACAATTACTTATGTCACTTACTTAAATCTTCCAATACGTTTGATATGAAATCATTGCTCCCAGTTCTTCGTCTCATTCCACTCATCAGGAAATGGGAACATTTTATTGTCTTTTCTATCAGTCCCAAGTGCCTTTTATTTTCCAACCCATACTTCTACTCTGATCTTAGTGTCATGGCTGTGGTATTAGAACACAATGCTCTTGTTGACTTTAAGTGTACTGTTACATTATTGCTCAACTGGGCAAAATGATATTTTCAAGCAGAAGCGGTTCCTCCTGAGCCCGAGCCCCGTGAATTCCAAATACCTGAAGAAGACTTTGAGCTCTCATCCAGCAAGCGCCGCAAGCGATCGCTGTCCCGAAGACAATTCAAATGGACATCATCATAAAGATTTATTTGCAGAAATGTAAATTTTTTCATTTTCAATTTTTTTCAGTGAAGGTCATGAAGGTTTATGAACTTTTTTTGACATGACAGAGGCTCTACACCAATTTTTCTTCTTTAGCTACTCCCATTGGATGCTTGTAAATTGTCTGTTCCATTATGCTAAATCACAGCATGCATTTGTATTGCTGGGGAGAAAGTTACACTTTCTGTCTCCTGCCAACATGATCATAACACATAGCAAATGTCAAATATACACCCACACATCACTCATTCACGTTCCCTGCCTTCAACACCCGAGAAACGTTTGTTCTTTTATCATCTGCAGTAACATGTGGCCTCCATCGCATTATCCTAAACCGAATATTTATCAGTTTTTTTATATCAACTCACAGCCAATGTTTTACCAAAGGTGGAATTGCATGTCTGTCGTGTATATTTAGGAAGTTTATTTGTTTTCTTTTTTGTTTTTTTGATTGGTTTATTTTACTCAGAATATAGTTGTTCTCATTGTTGTGTTATCAGTATCAAACGCAGTTGGCATTTGTGTGCAAAACTATGGATATAGTATTGCTGCTTCATGTGTGTAACTGCAAATTGTGAATTCCATAGCCTTATTTTCTTATTTATTTCTGAAACAAAGGAGGCATTTTTCAATAAAACTACTGAAAATTTAAAAGTCTTGCATTTATTTCAATAGGACTGGTGAAAAAGAAATTTTCACACTAGAGACATCCAGAAGCAGAACCAGTTCGTTAGTCGTATTGCTTCATGTGACAACTAAGTGTTATAATATAATAATAACATTATATAAGAGCCTATCATGTTCTATCATGGAACACAAAACCATCAGAAATAGTGGACTCTGGTGTAGTGTTGGATATTCACAGGCTCTGGATTTCTTGACGTGGCTTAAAAATGTCAATACTTCTATGCTTTATTAACTCAATTAGTGAGAAAAATCTATAGCATGTAATTTAATGTCCAGTATAAAAGCTAACATTTTAGGTGACTATACTACATCAGTAAGGAATAAAACACAACAGTGCGTTCTATTAAAAGACATAACCAGTTGTGAGGTGGTGTGAAGAAACACAAAGCAGTTTTTTCCTTTAACAACATGTTCTGAAGTATTTTATTCCTTTAAATCACCAAAACAATCTTCTTATTATCTATTTACACTTACGTGTTTAATGTTGTGTAGGAAGCAAGCTAGTTTAACGAAGCAAGAGAGTTCCCGTAATTACTGATATTTTAGCAGCTATATACAGTGATATATATTCTTTCACTAGTCTCTCTTTTTTCTCTCTTGTTAGTAATGGAGCTTGTCATGTTAATGAGAAACCACAAAGCATAAACTCTTTTGCCCTGAAGACTCTATCATGTCTTAAAACATACTTACATCTACAACTACATCTCTGACTGTTACACAACACTGATGCCGGATACTCCTTTCAAATTTACTAAATAAACCTCTAACTACAGAAAACATTCCAATAATTACACGTTAAAAGAATCTTCATGTAGAGCGACGGCGATACAAGTCTCGTTTTAAGTTGTTACTATAGAAAGAAAGAAATCACATCAATGAGCTCATTAATCTAAGCCTATGATTTGCATTACAGTTAGCATTACTGTAATAGCCATGCTGTTATAGAGCAAGTTCTGACCAATCAGATCAGAGAATTCAAGTGAGCTATAGTAAAAAAAAAAAAAGCCTACATTGTTATACACATTTAAACATTTAAGCTTATCGCAGCCATGTTTTAACCTTCACAGGATATCATTCCTAATTCCTAATGTTAGCATTAATAGAATTATAACTTTAGAAATCGAATGCATGAAAGTGGAACATTTCACCCTTAAAAAAGTAAAGTAAACACATACATTAAGGAGTTAATGGTGAATAGTCTATAAACCATGAATAGATTTATTTTATAGTTTATAATTTATAGTTTACCTCATGAGGGTTTTAATGAAGGCAGGATCTGTTTATGAACTGATTTGTAATGAAAGGAGCTATATAATTCCACGTCCTTAGATTTAGTTCAAAGACATGAAAGGCTCCGCAGAATAGAAGCACATTCCTATGGGTAACTCTATCAGTAATTTAGAGAAAAAGGGGCAGTTCTGGTACATTTCACCCGTGCATGCCCGGACTTCAATGGAAAGACCTGTGTAAAGGTGTGAGGAAAGGATAGAAGTGAGCACTGGTTTTACTGATACAGCCTTTGAAGTCTTTCTGTGATCCAGACCAGCCCTTTGGAGGAATGTAGCTTTGGATGGGATATGATCAGAGAACAATGGCAAAGACATCTTAAGTTATTCAGTGTTCGGTCTAGTCTAATACCTTCAACTAGACATTTAGTGGCCTAAAAATGGCAAATAGTCAAAACATTCTTAGATAAAATAAGATGGTATAGTACGGAGGTAATATATTTTGATAGGATCTTCATTTAATAATAAACATGATGCAAAGAGCAAAACTATCATTTTTATTGCCACTATAGAGCTGATCATTTTCCACTAACAACATCTAGGAGTGTTTTATTCCTCTTACGCTACAGCAGTTTGCCAATTACAATTTTCTTTATTCATTAACAAAACATTCTTTTTATAGACAGATTTATTGTTTATGTTTAAAAGCATTTGGTAGACACCCTTATCACCCTTATCCTAAGCACACTTATACAACTGAGCGGTTTAGGCTTTCTAAAGGGCTCAGTAGTTTTAGCTGGGTGGTCCTGGTATTTGAGCTCACAACCTTACAATCAGTAGTCCAATGCCTTGAGGTTTTCCCATGTCAGAAAGCTTAAAGCAGCAGTTTTTACATGGATTTCTACAAAGCAGGGACTCTTTCTAAAATTGAAAAATTTCCTCATTGAAAGCTTGACATTATTTGCCGCCATTGCTAATGTATTAGAATGAGTTTTTTAAATTCAGATGAATATGATTCGATGTAGCTGCTGCTACAAAAAAATAAAAAGAACTCTGACCAATCAGATTCGAGACCAAGCACTCTAAATATTGCATATATCAAATGTCCTAATTTTGACTCAACACAAAACACAGGGAACAGTTCACTAAAAGTGTTCTCATGGTGCAATACTTCACAACATTTACAAGTATACTGTATGCATCACCATGTATAAACTTAATAATAATAGATGTGGCTGATGCAATCTTTGACACAAACCAGTAGAAGTCACACAATGAAAGTTTTTCGCATGTATATAACACTGCTTCTAACAACCACCAAACTGCAATATAAGATTTTCTTCTTCCTAGGCTGTTAGCAGATCTATTAACTCATAACACATTCCAGAGCCAAGAATTACCTCATGGAAAGAGCAGGGGAGGCAGAGGACAGTTTGGAAGCCATGGCAGTTAGCACTACAGGAGTTGCTCCTTTTGGAGCCGCTTCATTTCCTCACCAGTGTGTTAATCTGTTTCATTGACAGTAGCTGTAAGGTTCCTTCTGCTAATCATCCCAGTGGCTGGTTGGAATGACAGGACATAGGCACTTCTATTGGGCATTGGATATAAATAGGTTTGAGGAATAATTATTGGATGCTGTGGCTCATAAACAAAACCCATTATCCATTGTGAAAGAGAAATAGGGAAGAACTCAGAAGTTGCAGAAGGCTACATGAGGAAATTCAGGAAGGCTGATTATAAGCAGCAGTAAAACTATTCCGCAGAGAACACAATATAACACGTCATTTTGGGATTTGCATAAGCTAACACATTTTTGTTGGACAGGAATTGGGGCTATAAATTTTATTCAGATCAACCACTGGCTCTTATATTTCTTATAATGTAAATAAAAAAGTAAGGATCTTCAACACAAGTTAACTTATGTTTTGAATGTGAATGTGCCAGCTCATTAAAAAAAAAGTACAGGAAAAAAGTAGTACTTACAGTAAGTAGTAACATAAGAACAGCTTCATAAAAACTATTTTGACCGCTATAAAAAAGATAGAAAATTGAGTATGCCATTAAACTGCATAGACCTGCATGTTACACTGTGAGTCTCTCACCAGCACAAAGACATTAATAGTAATTGAAATGATCCTAGGATATTATTCTGTACTGTAAATCACTCAGCACATTTTTAGTACCAGTAGCCTAGCTTTGCTTAAATAGCACATTTGGGAGAGTGTACATATCTAAAAATCTAAAGGTCTCATGGTTTGATCCTGAATAAGGCCCCTGATTACTGCATTGTAGGTTGATGGCTCAAGCAGACAAACTTACTATCTGTTCTTTCTTGTCAAATGCAATAGAGAAAATTGTACTGTACATATACTGCCTAGTGTTTCCTCTCCCTGGAATAATACCTCCTGTTAAATCCTATTTTTGTTCATGGAAACTAGTAATAATTAAATCTATTTTTATGTTTACATATTTATCATAGGAACTATGGAAGGTGTACCTCAAGGATCTGTCAGTACACAAAACGTATTTTCCTTTCATAACAAAGCATTGGATTTTCAAATCGGATTGTGTTTAATTTATTAATCTATTACTCAAAAGCAATGATGGCTGTAAAACCCAGTGTTCTAATATGTTATCATTCCTACATGGATGTACATGTTGTACACTTTAATAATCTAAGCCTAATAGTAAACATTTTTGAAAATATAATTTTGGAACCTTATTTGACAGGCAGTAAAATATTTTGTGTAATTATTTAATATGGTCACATTGGTCCCTTCTGGTCTTAGCCACTGAGGGGTTAATTCTCACTGCCAGTCCCAAGTCTGGATAAAATAGGAGGTTTGCCTCAGGATTGCATTCTTGCCAAAATCAAATATGCGGATCAAATGATTTGCTGTGGTGACCCCAAAACAGTGAGCAGGCAATGACATTTAATTTGAACAGGTCGTCCTATATCACAGAATGCTCTACATCTACAGATGTAACCTATACATACCATACCCAAAGCATGTGATGGTTGCTCCTTGGACTTCATGCCAAACATATAGCACACACAAATAAAATGCACATTCTTTATATCACTTAATTAAGTGGTGTTTGCTTTTGAGACAGTCTAGAAACCGATATGATTTAAGCAGAGCTGGAATCAATTTATGATCACAAAAACGGATCTGTGGCTGTTCTCTCAATATGCCCCAAATAGGCTTCTGAAACTCATCTATGGGAGTAATAATAATTCCTCTTGCATCCAAATGGTCTTTCAGCACAGCAGGCATCCAACAAGAACCATCTTGTGCATATCAAATCACTATATTGTCAGTGCCCAAATCAAAACAAGGGCTCCCCTTCAGTCATTAAGTAACAACAAGTACATTAACAACAGCAGCATGAAAATGCAAAACATGTGGAGCAGTCATTGGATTCCAAAGACTCTTTTATTGGACAAAAGTCTAAGAACTTTCATAAGCATCATTAAAATATTAGAATCAGGAATGTGGAGATATTAGGAAGGCCTGTTAAACAGTTCAGATTCTTCACAAAATCCTGCAATGGGCTGTAGACAGAGTTGAGAATGGAAATTTTGTGAATTGTTATTTAGACATAACTATGGGTTTAATTACTTACATAAAAGGTCTCAGTTATGGGTGAGTCTGACACTGAATTAAATGCATATTTCTAGCTTGATATCAGTTGGAATGAGGAGCTATATTAAATCCAGTCAATGTCTGATAACTTTTTTTAAGTATTTTACATAAACTCAAAACCACAGAATACCATTTGAATCAGCTTATCTTTCAACCCATCAGCAAACACAAGTGTTTGTGTTTAAAGCTGGTTATGTAGACACTGCTGAAAACCTCTTTCGTGGATGCTTCTACTCTAGACAAATCTAAAAGCATGAAAGCATGAACTCTACACAGGTGATTTGCATAATCTCAGCGAGGAGCCCAGGGTTAAGTAGTTGTATAGATCAATTTGTAATATTACTATCTTTGCCCACATAAATGTTTACAGAACATTTATGTCTGCACCACCAACAAACACCAATAGGCTTGCATTATAAGGTAATTTAAATTATAAGACATTTTAAGTGTAAAGAAGCTTACAGTTACATAGGATATCTTTGTATACTGTAGGAGTATGGAAAGGAGGTAAGGAGGCAAGTACAGGCGGGTTGTAGTGGGTGGAGAAAAGTGTGAACAGTGTTGTGTGAGAGAAAAGTGTCAGCATGAATCAAAGGAAAGGTGTACAAGACAGTAGTGAGACCAGTAAGGCTGTATGGTTTAGAGACGTTATGGTTTAGGATGTTGAGGTTCTCTTTAGGAGTGATGAGGATGAACAGGATTAGGAAGGAGCACATCAGGATGGCTGTTTTTGGGTACAAGGTCAGAGAGGCTAGATTAAGTTGGTTTATACATGTACAGAGGAGGGAGATGGTTATATTGGTAGATGGATGTTAGAGATGGAGCTGCCAGGTAAGAGCTCAAGAGAGGAGATATTTGGATGTGTTAAATGAGGACATGAAGGTAACTGGTGCAAGAGTAGAGGATGCCGAGGATTGTGTTAGGTGGAGACAGATGATTCGCAGACCCCAATGGGAAAAGCCAAAAATAGAAGGTCATTTATATTGTAGCATTGTAGTTTCCCTTCACTGGAACTAAAAGGCCCAACCATGTTCCAGCACAGAGCTCCATGAAGACCTTCTGATGCTGACCACCTTTAGGATGAACTGGATCACCAACTGCATCCCAGCCACTAAGGCCTTCCAGAAGAGTGGAACTTATTGTAACAGCAAAAGGGGAATACATCTGGAATGGGATGTGCAATGAGCACATACTGTATGGGTAAAATGATCAGTTGCCCACAACCTTTTGGCCATACTGTGTATCATGCACATTAAACACATATATCATATCTGGATAAGCAGAATGAATAAGAAAATGTTTAACAAATAATTATTATCTACCTACTGTACATTTTCAGCAAGCTGCACAATGCTTGCTTTACAGAAGGCTACTCACAGGTCTTACAGTATGAACTCACAGAGATTTTGACCTGTAGGGACAATAAGTGGTAAGCCAGTTTATTAAAATACTTGAAATTCAATTGCACCAAGATAAATACAGTATATTTAAAATGAAGCTCTAACAGTAAAATCCAATTAATGTGTGTATCCAATTAATACAGCATATACGGATTCAAACACAGCAACAGCGTCCAAAAGAAAAAGCAGCTCTTTTAACAATACATAAAGTTTCCTGAAATATTCCTCCAGATGCTCTATTTACTTGACTTACGTGTGAAACAATGTAAAACATGTGGAGTGTAATGTGGGTGGTCTGCTATTCACAGTCAATCTCCCATGCATTATTATCTCCTCATGGTGTCACAGGATATAAAGTATATTTTCTTGAATAGACAGAAATCTGTCTCATATTGGAGGCTGAGTTAAAATCCTGAGTTTCTTTTGGAAAAGTAAAACCAAATGGCACTGTTACTTGGTCTAGGACGGTACATTCTGTGTTGTTTGACTGTGCTTAAGGATCCCTTGTGGAGGGTAATTATGGTCTATTTCACAGAAGATTTGGGGATACTCTCACTCAGGCTCAGAGCCATAGCTATAACAAATGATGAAATACTTTCTTTTAAACAGTGACAAAAACCAGAGCAGAACTTAGTGCCAAGTCGTGTTTCTGGTTATCAGCTTGTGGTTTGAAAAGGTGTTTTCTACGATTTAGACCCATGTGAAATTGTTTCCTGCTATTGAATTGGTTACAAGCTTAAATACCTTTTTATGCATTTTCGGTTCTAAATGAGCTCTTGATCTTCTTTTTGTTTTACTAATTAGTGTTATATGTGAGTAATTTCACAATTTAAGTGGGAGCAGTTGCACTGAATGTTTCTTTAGGAACGTCTCAGTGATGGATAGTTCTGCATCTCATATGGTTAGACATGCAATATCACTTCCATCGTGCTTTACATATAATCTAGCATACAGCTGCAGTGTGTGGTGGAATTTAAACAATCTGAGAGCTAAACAATTTGTTTTTCTTCCCTTATCTAATGTTGCTGTGTTTTGGACTTACTTCTACATACTTTCTTTGAAAATGATAAAAGTTAAGACATTCAGGCCCTTTTAAATGACATCATCTACCTTGAGCTATTAGCACTATTTTCTTCTGTATTAACACAGAGTGGCTTAGTGGTTAGCACGTTCGCCTCACACCTCCAGGGTTGGGGGTTCAATTCCCGCCTCCTCCTTGTGTGTGGAGTTTGCATGTTCTCCCCGTGCCTCAGGGGTTTCCTCCGGGTACTCCGGTTTCCTCCCCCGGTCCAAAGACATGCATGGTAGGTTGATTGGCATCTCTGGAAAATTGTCCGTAGTGTGTGAGAGAATGTGTGTGTGTGTCCAGTGATGGGTTGGCACTCCGTCCAGGGTGTATCCTGCCTTGATGCCCGATGACGCCTGAGATAGGCACAGGCTCCCCGTGACCCGAGAGTTTGGATAAGCGGTAGAAAATGAATTAATGAATGAATGAATATTCAGACCAACAAAGACTGATCTAAATAAATACCATAGTCAACATGAATTCAACAATTTATCAAGATTTAAGAAAATTATTTATAATCTGCTAAATATTATTTATGAATTGAAAGAAAAATAATTCAGATATATTTTGTTATCATTTAAACAAATCATTCCATGTTACATCATGTTGGTACTCTGTTTTCATTGCTTTACTATGATTCATTAGTTCTGAATTTCAAAGCTCATTAATGTAAAGTGAACCCCAAAAATGTTATTGATGTTCCTTGTGAAACTCATTGAAATAATCCTTTATAACGACTGCATAATGGATCAAACCTGTTAAAGCAGCAATTACAAAAACCAACACTACAACCACATACAGTATAAACTTTGTTAAATGCCACTTGCATCCTTTTACTTATAAACCCTTGATAAGATGACTAGCTATCCCATATGTGGTTTTTAACTCATTTGGAATCTCAAGAGGGAATTTAACAAAGAACACAGCCAGAAAAGCCATTACAGTTTAGCAACTAATAAACATTGTGTATTAGCAATTCAAAACAGGTTCAGGTCACTGATGCTGTAAATTACTGAGGTGCCAAGCATTCACCCGTATTACAAGAACTGCTGCTTTGTAGTCGTTTCAGACATAACACGTCTGCCTTTTACTCGATTAGGTGTTAAGTATAAAACCATATGTCTGGACATCTCAAGGATTTTGTGTAAATAAACAAACAAGCAGCTAGCATAATTGACTTTGAATGTTTGGCTCTGAATTTTTTACTGTAACAAAAGTGGATGTTGGCTTGTTCAAAAACCACACTGCTCAAAGGTCAATTCATGTGTTCAAGTAATGAGGTAAGCCTGAGGTAAGACAATATAGGGTCTCCTCATAGGCATACAACTATTACGCATTTTAGGATTGCATTTTAAGTCAATATTCACGTCTGTAAACGTGTCTTTTCCAGATATTAAACAGAAATGCCCTGAAGAGTTACAGTATTCATACAACATACAGTTTTAATTGGATGAAGTTTGCTTAGCATATAAACTGGTAGGTTTTACATTTACAATTAGCAAATGGGGTTTAAGGGCCTTGCTCAGGGGCTGAGCAGTGGCAGCGGGAATCAAACTCACAACCTTCCGAGATTAGTATTACCACTAGGCTACATCCCCAATGTAATTTTCTTTCTCACATATAAACTGTTATTATATTCCACATGTTATGAACTGTCAGTAAACCAAGCTTTAATATTATATAAAAATAATAGTTATTATTCACCTAAAGTACATGGAATCTAGAGGTACTTATGTATGTATTAATCTACAATCAAGGATAAAAGAAAATGAAACCCAAGCTTGCAAACTTAATACCATTCAAGTTATTTGTTTTTAGTGGTGATCTTATTCATCAACAACTATAACAACAAAACTCCACTTTAGGCCATTTGTTAACAGTGACTATAAATGTGGAAACCAAAAGAAATGAACCTTACAGTTACATACATACACACACACATATATATATATATATATATATATATATATATATATATATATATATATATATATATATATATATATATATATATATATATGTATGTAACTGTAAGGTTATTTTCATTTTCTTTTATCCTTGATTTTATCCTTGAAACCAAAAGAAATGAACCTTACAGTTACATACATACATATATATATATATATATATATATATATATATATATATATATATATATATATATATATATATATATAAAAGAGTGAAGGCTTAGTCCTCCTATCCGACTTACTCAAGCCAGACCAGATTACTGCCTTATAAATATGTCCACCTCTGAACCTGTGGTTGCAGTGAATCATCCAAACACATCTTCCTCCCTAATGACCTTGGAATCTTAATTTTTCTGGAAGGAACATTTCTGGACAGTTTGTTGCAGGGTCATGCTGACTTCATTCATTTTTTTTTATAAAACAAAAATTTATACAAAGCCATGCATGTGTTTTTACCCTACTCGCTCAGCAAATGTTCCTCTAAAATATTTAAAGCTTTAAAGCCTAACCTTTAACCACATTCTTCTGGTAATTAGAAAACCATTGCTCTAAACAGTTTTATGAAATACCTTTGGTGTCGTGGTGCTTTGGATTTGAAAAATTATATCATCAATCTATCCATCCATCACTTAAATACTAATTATGTTACCTGATTTTAGTCAGGTTTATTAATCTAAATTACCAGGGGCAATTCTACAGATTAATGGACACAATGGCACAGGCCCACATAAATGTACAGACGTAGAAAAATAGTTTAGTCTTTTATTTTAGGTTTTAATTAGATTAGACTAGCTAACAATTGATTCAATCTGTGCCAAGTAAGTTATATCTTGATAATCGGATATAGCTAAGTATGAATTCGTATACTACTCAACAGAAATAAGGGTAGCCTGGCAGTTACCTCTCCTGAATCCTCAGTTAAAATGTTGTACTGTGAATTATCGAGGTTTCCATTGGGAAAAAATGTAGGAATGAAGAGCACGGTGAGGGGGAAGAGGGGGGACATTTGCATCAGTTGTACTGTTAGCCTTCATGTTTTAAATACTAAAATAATGGTAATGATAACATTCAACAAATTGAATATTCTATTGATACAGTACATGTGTGCACTGTAATCTACATCAGCAGACAATGATTTCTCATGAAAATTTCATGAAAAGAAAGTTTTACTGAAGCTTGTACCACAGTAAAATGGGTCTATTGATGCCCCCGGTCAATGTTTTCTCTAAAGCAACTTGCAAGTAAGATAAGCTAAACAGTTGAGTATTAGGGTGTTTATTCAAGTTTACATCAGTAGCAAGATTTGAACCCATAATCTTCTGCTCACAAGCCTAGAAGTTGCTGCTTAGTTCTTTACTATTTGGTCCAAGATCTTAATCCAAAACACATATGGTATTTTTGTGACACCAGGACAATGTACTAAAGCCTCCAGCTCTGTTTTATAGCAATAAAACTTCCAACCATACTGGAGTATTTAAACGCATTTGTTTACCATCTTGAGGCTCTGAAGATAAATGATAATGTCCTCTGAATTCTATGACTTTCACCCAGCGTGTGCTTCTCATTATGGACGTCCAGACATAACCAGAGAAAACAACACACTCACAACTCACTAGCTCCTCATGCTCCAGCCATCCTCGGGTCCTCACCAGCTGTTTAGACTAAGCATATTTTACTACTTGACAGGTGTGGAGGTTGACTGTGTTTTGTCTGCTTCAAGTCAAGAAGCTTTTATTTCTGCAAAACTGTGAAGTCACCAGACAATAACAAGGCAGAATATTGTTTTTTTTCTAGTAGCATCTTCTACCACCATTCACTGAGAATGTTTTCATGACATGTTTTTAAAACAACGATATACTGAAAGACAGCAACACATTCTCCAGAGCTCAGGTAATCTTGGCTGAGATATTGAAAAAGGATTTAATGAATTTGAAGATGTCAGACTTGTGTTTTGATGTGTCTGTCATGGGCCACAAAAACTCATTCACCCATGTATAGTGTGAATTGAAAGCATGACTTAATTCACACATATGCTGAGAACAAGGATTGTGTGTGTGTTTGGGGGAAGAGAGCACTGGAACATCTGCCCTTTTTTTTTTTTTTTTTTTTTACAAAGTGTGGGTTGATGCATTCAGAAAACAAAAGCTGTGGAGAAATTTTCTGTCCGTTTGGAAATATGGATTATACAATTCTCTCCAAGGCATTGTTATCTCTTGACTACAAGTTGGTTTGACATCATAGGTGTTTCCGCATGTATAGAAATGTCTCGGACAGATGTGAGGATGCATTTCTTGTAATACAGAAAATGATTTCACAAACCCTTTCTTTCAAAAACGGGCTTTGTGGCTTGAACTGAGGCATTTCCTCCGATTTCCTAAAGGAACAAATGTAGAATGGAAGTAATGAAGAACGAACAATGCCTTAATATGGTGTGGTATAAAAGTGCCCCTGTTTTTCCCCAATGAAAAACTGCAGTCAGAAACAGTGCCAACTGGCTCAGTAGTAGAAATACTGCGGTTGTCATAGCAATATGATGACACAGAGCACGACTTGACATCAAGAAGAATTCAAGCTTCCTGGTGTGTCTGAGCATGATTTTTCCAAATGAGACGCAGACAGTTGCCTCTAAATGATCCTAGACACACTGAAAATGAGGTCAGCTTTTGTGTGGGAACCAGACTTTCCACATTAACACCATATCACAGTATGATCACTTAGATTAGCTCTGTTTGCCAGTGTTATATTTTACTAATGGACTGATGGAGACCAGGTGACCACCAGAGAATTCTTTGTGGGTGAACAAATATGACTGTCGCTCCTTTCATTTGAATCAATTCAACAGCCAGATCTCATGGAAACTTGTAGGTATTATAATAAATGAGTTTTGTGACAGCATGTGTTTATTTCATTTGAAAAATGCAAACAGAGAAAATATAACCATTTATAAATGTTCTAAAATACTAAAAAAAAAACTATTATTATACTAATATCTATTATTATAAATGATTTGTAACTATTCACAAATGAGAAATGAATGTAACTTCCAATTATGTCACTATCTCTCAATTATCTATTATAACCGCCCACTAAATTTGCCAAACCCTGTGTATAAGTACAGCTGTGGGAACTGAAATTGAAACCAAACGCTATAGCAAACATGGCTCCAGATTAAAACATCATGCTAGTAAAACCAAGCTAGTTGCAGTCTGACTCTATAGCGTGGCCTGGATTTTGTCGAGGCCAAAATCCACCCAGAAGATGTCAAATTATAAATGACAGTCGAGCAGATGTGTCAATAGCTTGATGATTCTGAATCATTTATCACTGGCTGTGTTTACAGGAAAAGATTTTTTTGTAACTCTGGTGGAATTCTTACCGAATACAGAGTTCTCTTAAGCTATATATATATATATATATATGCAAAATTGATGTGCCTACCTGCCGAGTTACCATGTAGCCTCTAAGCAATAAACAAACAAACAAATAAATAAAATAAAATAAGAATTCTTTATGCAAATTGAGATGCCCACATAGAGCAGGAACAGTTCACCTGTTCTTATATTTTGACAGTCCTTAAATGTGTTAAATAATTTCCCCAAAATGGATGGCTTAGCGATGATCAGTGAAGTTTCCCGTCTACAAACAGACTCATTAATCTTGCATCACATGCCTTTTCCTTTTTGTTAGCTAGCTGTTGATCAGTGTTTAGAAGCATCCTGCATGTACAGCTGGCAGAGTTTGGCCTGTAGCAGATCTAAGATTGTGTTAAATGCAGAATTAAAACCAAACAGAATGACTACATATGACTCTGGGCTGTCCAGATGTTTCCATATCACTTACAGATCTATGTAGCCTGCACCATTCACACACATGTTTGCGCTAAAGGCAAACTGCATGGTATCCAACAAGGGGGTCACTGAGTTGAGCTAAAACATGTTTCTAAAGGTTTTTAATAGTTTTCAGTGGTCAGAGGAACAGGTGTATTGTTATTTAGGATAATGGAATTCTTTGGAAGTTTATATGAGTTTGAGTTTGCAATATAGACCAAATTCCACCCTTTTTGTTCACAATTTCATATGTTTCATGAAGACAATAAGATATCAAAACATTATGAAAAGTTTCCCAGGCTTTTCCCCCTGATTGTTTGTCAGTGAGTAATGGATGACAAATTATTCGTTTTCTTAAAATCTCCAGCCCATTTCCTTAAACGGAAGCAGCAGCCGTGACGGAGGTTTAAGTACGGGAAATATAAAGCCCAACATGATTTACTTTCACTCTGATGCTTGATGGTATGAAAGTGGAGACGGGAAAATGGAATAGCCAAAACATGTCTAACCAAAATCAGTAAATAAACATACTATGTTTGGTCTGACCTCTACTAAGCACAAAAGCATGTGATCCAGAAATGCTGTCCTGGGAAACTCTGCATGCTGCTGTCCTTATTTTCAAACCACATTCCATGGAAGAGTTTTGTATCTGTGTTGCCATTTTGTTCAGTGTTAAGTAATATAATAATCATATTTCAGTAAATGTCAGATTAATTAGATTCTAAACAAACTTCGTTTTAAGGTAGTGATATGAATTATAAAGTTTATCATATTAAACCCTTCTCAACAGATCGCAAGATCACCATACCACTGAATTTTTCAGTAACCTTCCAAAAACATGCTAATAGGTCCATTAATTTCGCTAGATTACCAATATGTTTGAATTGGTGTGTGAATGTAAGTGTGCCTCATGCCCTGCTTTACATTAGGTCCCAGGTTCTCTGTCTCTTTCTCTTAGTCTGCACATGCTATTTCTGAGAACCCAGTGTTCTTGTCCTCTTCTGTCTCTGCATCTGCTTGATCTATTCAGATTCCCTATTTCTGGTCAGAGCCTCACACGGAGGTGCTTGCCGCTGCTAAGGATAATCCCACATAGACAACCTGGCGAATCATGGGATTGCTGTTGATTGTACCACTTAGAGACTGGGATGATGGCTTTGGACTACAATAGCAACAGTGAGCTTTGCACTTAAGTCTTCATCATTGAACATTTCATAACTTCAACAAAAAAACTTCATGTTAAAACTAGAATGAATTTAGAAATAATACCAATGAGCATTATCATACCTTAAGTTACTTGCAACCAACTGGATAATCAACTGTACCTGACGTAAAGGAAACAATTTATAATCGCACTGTCCAGTGTCCCCCAGATTTTCAGCATTATTTTTATTCCTGTGAAACTGCTTTGTGACAATGTCCATTGTAAAGACTGCAGTACACGGAAAATTTAATTGAACTTTTCCACAGTTTGGACTTTGGGGCCTTTCAGTGTAATGTGCTTCTTCTTACTGAATTATTCTAGTGTTCAGTCTATCGGAGGACACATGTATCAGTCTAGTGCGCCGGATGGTGTCTTGTGTTTATAATGATGAGTATTATTTTATCAAGAGAAATATATTTTAAAATCATGATATTCACATTTGTAATAATTCTTTTATGATTCATGATTACTTATTACTGTATTGAACTGAATTGGTAGGTTTTTCAAGAAAGTGGATTCCCTAGACCATTAATTGGGGAAGTCTTGGCCTAATGGTTAGAGAGTTTGACTCCTAACCCTTATGTTGTGGGTTCGAGTCTCGGGCCGGCAATACCACAACTGAGGAAGGCACTGAACCCCCCCAATTGCTCTCCGGGCGCCGCAACATAAATGTCTCTGGGTGTGTGTTCACGGTGTTTGTGTGTTTACTGCTGTGGGTGTGCACTTTGGATGGGTTAAATGCAGAGAATGAATTCTGAGTTTGGGTCACCGTACTTAGCTGTACTGTACAGTATGTCACTTCATCAATCTATTTTTCTCATAATAGAGAAAGTCAGTTTGATAGAAAGCTCCAGTTCCATTACTTTTACTTTTTTCAGCTGTTGTGCGAGTTTACACATTTAGGTTCACTGTAGTACATACCAGATACAAACCAGAGAAGGGTACACATGAAAGACTGGAGACCACACAAGCTTTAATAACAGAATAAGCAGGGCCAGGGTATTTAAAGACACACATATGCCTGCTGACAATATGTTGTGGCTTCTTGTTCATTTAATGTTTTAATTGTAAATTCTTTTTTACTATTTATTATGTTTAATATGTAGTCTGTGTGGCCAGTAGGAAGAAATGCGTATTACTCCTAACTCTAGTTTCACTCAGTCTAAAAGAATTTAAACTGCACATGCAATCAGCAGTGTTCTAAATTTTCGGGATGTTTTTATCCTTAAGGAAAAAAGATTAAAGTGCAGACGTTACACCGTTTATTTTTTATTTTTTTTTATTTTTTATATTATTTCCGGAATGGAGAGTACACTTAAATTAATGACTATCACAATTAAAACCAGTACATAGTGGAATGTAACAAGCTGAATGTGCTTATCTTGATATTATGTTGTCATGTCAACATTTAATTTGGTCATATATTTGGAATGTTAAAAGTCCAAAATGCTCTCTAATAATTCCTGCTCTGTTTCCTGTCTATAATAGCTATAAATTGTGGAGACCATGCTGAACGTCCAACAGCAGTTTAATTGAACTCACTTGTATTGCCCCTGTGAGTGGAAAAAGAAAACCCTTACACAGTATTTGCTGCTGATTTGCACTACAGTTACCCATATAAATTCTGTAGATGCAATATTTACATATTTCATTTCCATATGGTTCCTCTGTGGTGAAGGACAGGAGAGGAAAGGAGTATATGCATGGAGGTGGATGATGTGATAAAATTCAGGATCTGGCAAGAAAATAAGGCTGATGCTTTTAATTTAATATCTATCTATCTATCTATCTATCTATCTATCTATCTATCTATCTATCTATCTATCTATCTATCTATCTATCTATCTATCTATCTATCTATCTATCTATCTATCTATCTATCTATCTATCTATCTATCTACATGCATACATATACAGTAACAAATAGTAGAGACACTGCTAAGTTGATACTGGCTATGAATGTTAACCAAATGAGTCAATAAAAAGCAAGATGAATGTTTTTCATGATTGGTTTTAGTATTGCACTTGTTTTAATAAACTAAATGTATATATTATATTGGAACCAGGAAATTGTATGAAAGCTAACTTGTATACCGAGTGCAGGCTGGCAGATTGGATTACTTAGTGTAGTACCTAGTGATTAATATTTGGGGTTTCTTTGCTTTAAAAAGAACAGTTTATGTGAAAATAGCTACACCATCGTGAAGTTTATATACTTCTTGAGGTTAGCTAGCAAACAAACCCTCAAATAATTTTGGTACTAATCAAGCTACAAAAATGCTATAAAGTATAAATTAAAAGAAAATTAAAAACACAATATCTTTATAATGTACAAAACTGAAACTGAAACTGTCCAGAAGGGGTTTAACAATTTTTTAAAATGATTCAAAGTGCTGTCTAAGATGTTGATCCAAAACCTGAAGAGACATTCAATTTGGTTCAAATGATCTTACTGTAAAATGATGTATATCATTTTCATCCCCATCAATCCATTCAGTTCTTCCCAGAACAGACCATTCCCATCTGGATAGAAATGCTTAAAAATAAAGTTTAATAGGTGGGATATTTGCTAGCAAACTGAAGTTTGGTGACTGGTTTATAGTTAAAAACCTAAAATATTTATATGAATCATTTTGCATTTATTGAATCAAGTAAGCGTGTATATAAAATAATAAAATTTCCAAAGCAACATGCCTTAAGCAGGTAGATCTTTACACCAAAAGACTGAGTGATATATTAGAAGAAAAGGTGCTTTAACAATGTATTAGCTAAGGGCAACTAGGTTATTTGTAAGTTTTTCCTTTTCCCCATAAAACATTTCTATTTTTTTTAACTTGAATTGTGTTGGCTGTAATTAAAGCTGGAAAAACATCAGATTATTTTATTTTTAATTAAAAAATGCAATCAGGGGTGAGGGTGGTTATATTTTTAATATTCACAGCACTTATTTTTAAAGAGGTCATTTAAAAAAATAAGCACGAGAGACTATTGTCAGTTTTTTCTTAACTATAGTTGTGGTGCTTTGTAAATAAATCTGGAATGGCAGTTTCATTACAGAACCATATATAGCTTTTCATACAAGTTGTATAAATTCTACAGTTTGCAAAGAGAAGGCTTAGCAGTTAAAACTAGTGACATATCAAATCCAGGGAAATCCTTTCTGCCCTTTCCATGGTTCTTTATAGTGACCTCTTGCAATCTATCATTCGATTGAACAATCTGTTCTGAACTACAAAAAAAAAAAATACATTTGGAAAATTGGTTCCATGTCAAAATTCTTTTCTTGTTTGTGAAAAAATATCATTAACGTTTTATAGCTTCTCTGAATTCTGAGGTAAATAGTAGATAAATAGCTTTACCAGAGAACAAATGGCATTCTTTCCTTTTTCTGTTAACACTTCATTTATTTTATTCAAAGAAATGTTCCCTTTCTTTGAAAGTTTTACTACCTGATGAAAGATACAGCTGGCCCCTGAACAGTAAGCCTTTTCAGTCAGAGAAGATTTTTACATTGGAGACACAAGAGGACCCAGTTTTCACTTGAAGATATGTTGAATGGTGGCATGGTGACTGCTGAAAAATGAACTCGTCAATCGACTGAAACTTGCCAAACGGCACAAAAAAAACTTTTCTCTATCTGAATGGTAATGAAAAATGTATGTGTCGATGGTGACATGTTACAAAATACAACTGGAAATCAAGTGCATAGTAGAAAAAGAGATGTTTGCACAGTAATATGGATATCTAAATGTATGAACTTCTCTTTCCTTTTCTCACATAAATGATTTTTGTTGAAGAAATAAAGCTTGCATATGACAAAATGTTTAGCTTTATCATTTAAGCCAATATTTAATCTAGCCACAGGGGTTGCAAGCCAAAGATTTCTGTGCCGGTCCCAAGCCCAGATAAACAGAGAGGGTTGTATCAGGAAGGGCATCCGTAAACGTTTGTAATGTTTGTAATGTAAATGTGCCAAATTTACGCCGAACGTAAAAGAAGAAGATTGAAGCCATTATTTAAATCACATCTGCTACAGACCAATATTTGAAGTCACCAATTACAAAATGCAAAAATCATACAAAGGTGTATGATTTTTGCATGTTGTAACAATCATACAAAGGTGTATTTACACTTCAGAAAACAACTTCATCCTTAGCTTGATTACCTTTACTTTTGCTGATGTCATCCTGCTGATATTTAACAGCGTTTTAACAAGCAATAAGTGCAGCGTTGCTGAGCTTCCATTACCTTCATTCAGTCTCTCCACATGGGTGCAATCTAATAGCCAGTTTGGATGTAGAAAAACTAAAAATTATGCTAGTAGGCATGTAGAGACACAGCGTGGAAGGAAATGTAACACCTGGATTATATATAAGCATCGGGCTAATGGTGGTTGTGTTTATACACAAATTCTTAGTCCATGACAAATATACTAAATGTCAAACCACAACTCTGCTGTTGTGTTCAAACAGCCACCAATAGTTTCTGAAATGCAACTGCAGCTTGATTACTCCATGGTGACTGCTCAAATCAAAGCCAGTTGTGCAGACTTACAGGAAGAAAATCTATAAAGGGGAAAGCCCTTACAGCAGCGTGGGCCAAGAATTTGGGGTCACAGTCTGGTAACCAGCATCCGAGGACTCACCTCGAGAAAGTCAGTAGCATTGTCCAGCAATGCTAGTGAAGTGAGTGAAATAGGAGGCCAGACCTTGTGTTGATTGAGCAACCAAGTAAGCAAGTTAAAGTGATTAATGACTATAATGAGTAATGGTTCCCATCCAAAGTGAATTAATGAACTGCTAGATCTAATTCATGGTGTAGATAATGACTGTTTGAATGTTTAGGTGCAGAAATAGAAGGTGGTGATGGTGGCGATCTGTGTCATAATACCAGATGGTTTAAATGAATACTGAATTTTTAGCTCAGTCTACAACAGCACAACAGTTTTATTGGGGCTTTTTTTCTAAAGACATCACATGCCCTGTAATTTTTCTTTACATTTATTAGATTTATTAAATTATATTAGATTTATTTTCATATTTACAGTTTACTTCAAAGATTTGCTGATTTCTATTAAATCTCTAAGTCTTTATTTGTACAAGACAAATACTACACTTTGAAAAAAATACAATTAAACATTAGTGGGAATCAATTTTTATTCTTCCTATGCAATAAAAAATAAATTCTTTTGACTTTTACTTCTACCTCTGAGCTACTATAACACAAACAATTCCAAAATCCAAATGCTTTGGGTGGCAGGGCTTTCTAATATGGCCAAATCAGATCTTTTTGCCACAATATCTGCAGGTCAGTATAAATATAAAAAAAAAAAAAGCCTAAATTTGCCAGATTCTGAAACAAAGCAACTAGGAAAACTATGATAGATATAATCTTATGAAGAAAAGGTATATTTTGTAGTATGCTAATTTGTAGTATAATATATTCACTTAGCTCAGTTTAGGAAGGAGATCACAAATTTCTGCAGTGCCCCTTTGTGCCCCATGCAAGAAATTTCTTTCCTGGAATTGCAGTCATTGGAACCAAAAAGAACAACACCTGGCCACAAGACAGACAAATGCCAAAGGACTTCCCTGATTTGACTAATTTACGGAGGGGAACACCAAAGCCCTTCTACCATTTGCTAGACAATGCCTTTAGTTTGTATTGTGGAAAGAATGCTGAATGGCTGCTGTATGATTTAAATGGTGATTGATTATTGCAAAGCTATGTTGGTCAGGATGTTAGGTTTAAAGGTTTTTTTGGCATGTTCCTGTTTTTAAGAAACTTTCCAGATATAAATATAAATCAAGCTTGTGGCTTTCCAGCTCACACATGCTAAAAAAGAAGTCTTTATTACAGATGTCTACTACTTCATAGAATACCTATTATGCTTTTATGCTTAGATGTTCAGAGGTAAGTCAGAAACAACAGGAACTAAAAGGTGACTTTGTACTTAAATGAGATGATTTTACAAAATATAAAATTAAGATAATCTAAAGATACTATGCTGATGGGACCCAGGATAGTGTAAATGTTGCTTCCTTGGTATAAGAAAATGACATTGTTTCATGTATAACACCTTAATTCAATTCAATTCAATTCAATTCAATTCAATGCAATTCCAGTTTATTTGTAAAGCATTTTTTACAAATGACATGGTCTCAAAGCAGATTGATAATAGATAGACACTGGTAGACACAAAAATGTTGTATTGATGCAAAAGATCACATGGATGACCTGCAGAAGTAGAATAAGGTATATCTTTAACAATGACCAGAAGCAATAGTGTCAGGATTGTTATGGAGAGGCAAACTCACTTCTCCACTTATCATCATTGCTGTGTTTGTGTAAACATTGAATAGCTGTCAGATCTGTAGTCAGAATTTTATCTTGCACTATGGCCCACCAGTTGTTTGTGATGCTGCTAGTGATGATAGAGCTACACCAGGCAAAGGATGATGTTTATCTCTCATCACTGAGTCTGTGGCCACAAGACCTTGGCAAATATTTTTTGGTATGCACATGCAGAATGTCCTTCTTTATGAAGAATTGGAGTACCAAGATTACAGCAACCTGCATATCGGCACGCTTCCCTGATCTATTTTAACATCTGGCAGGCAGACATTTGATGGCTGGGCCTCTACTGCATTACCGCACAACATGTGTGATGGCTTTGTTTCAATTGTTGATGGGGCAGGAACTGGTCGATTGAGTGATGCAGTACCCCTTCACCCTAATCAATTGAGTGGAGGTGGTCATTATGTAATATTGTTGTTAATTTTGTGAGGGAAGGCTAATGTGACCTATATATGGACTGAACGGAGAGATCAGTATTTTTTTGGCTAAGTGCCTATCTGTTCTGTTTTGATCTCAGGTCAATCCTGCATAACTGGCTCAGTCTTTGGTACTGCTTTTGGTCTTTCTAAAGCTTAAACTGGCATATCTGTCATTTCAGATTGCTAGCACAAGTGACATGCCCTGGAATGGTCCATCGTCTACCCAATTCATTGTAAGGTGTACCGTTTCCTAATATCCCCAACTTATATCAGTATTATGAGCTGATTCAGACATGCACATGATTATGGGGAAATACACTTTTATTAACAAATGCGAAAATATGCACTGATCTGAAATAATTAAATTACTGAGATAATTTCACGGATCTTAACATGCACTTTGGCGCTAAATCCCAGCCTCAAGAGTTTTTCTTCTGCCAGCACAGCAACACAAACAAAGCTCTATGACTCCATTACCAAATTTGTTAAAACAAGTTAAATAAAATGTGTTCCATAGGAATAAGCTCAGTAAGTTAGTAATAAGTTGAAAGAAGAAACAATGATATCCTTGGTGATATTGGAATGATCACACAGTGGGTAGCATTGCCACTGCACAGCTCCAGGGTCCTAGGTGGGGTCCTGAGCTCGAGGTTCCTGTGGGTTCTCTGGTTTCCTCTGACTGTACGATACACCTTGACCCTAACAAGCATCACATGGTTATTAAAGCAAAACAAATGAATGCATTAAGGAATGAATATTACCTTTGCCACCTAAAATATTGAAAGCATATGTTCTAAATAAATTTGTAGAGATGCGTATAATATGATACATAATAGTTAAACATATTTTTTAAACAGACTTTCAATAAATATGTAATTAAAGACAAATGTCAATAAATAGTCAACAGACAATAGTTAGTTAGACAGACTGACTGACATGAGGGCTAAAATTTTAGTGTTTCATTTTTCTCTGGTTTCCTCCCCCGGTCCAAAGACATGCATGGTAGGTTAATTGGCATCTCTGGAAAACTGCCCGTAGTGTTAGAGTGTGTGAGTGAATGAGAGTGTGTGTGTGCCCTGTTATGGGTTGGCACTACATCCAGGGTGTATCCTGCCCGTGACCCGAGAAGTTCAGATAAGCGGTAGAAAATTAATGAATTTTTCTCAAAGTAAACTCAGAGGCCCTCAGAGACACCCATTTAACTGTTGTTCACTTCTCAGTGCTAATGAGTATGTTCGTTTTTCATTACTAATGACAACAAGCAGTAGATGTGTTGACTGTCTCTTGGAATGTGTCACTGTATGTCTCTTGTGCAGTTCTAACCTAGCGTTAGTCATCTGTTTAAGAACATCTCATCAAAGAAACAGTAAAAATATGCAATGAAGTTATAATCAGACTTGGAATACTTTGGACTGCTCATTGGAAGATGGAAGAGAATGCTTGGAAGATGGTGTTTATAAGCTGTTGTGTGAAAGGTGACATAAACTGTAAAATAGCTTAAGTTTTGTAAAAATTCACACTGCAATTTGTAATAATTTGGCATCCAGGCAAATTAGTAGGAGATTGTTTGCCTTTCTGACGGAAGATGAAAATATTATTATAAAGGTCAAGGTTTGAATAATTGAACAGTAAAACTAAAGATAAAGCACCTGATGCAAGAACTAATTCCTTAATCCTTTGAGCTATAAAAATAGGTCTGAAGATTCATACAAAATGTTCGAGCCAACAGAAACTACACTGTTTATCTTAATTAACAAGAGTGACCCTAGCTTGCAATACAAAATACAACACAGCATTACCTCTAACAAGACTGTCCTTTACCATGTCCATGTCCTTCTGTCCTTTTGTACAAAGGGATTTGATCTTTGATCTTCATTATAAATTTCTCTCATAAATACCATAGATCTGTTATTTGTATCCGACAGACAGCTGCAGGTCTCTGCAGGCCAAATGCTTTTGGTTTGGAGAATCTTGGGCAATGCATTCTTCCCCTCCAGATAACCAAACATACCAAACCATTTGCCAAACCTCCTGTGATGAGAAAATGTTAATAGATTGCATGCATTCTATTTAAAATTGTTTTTTTTTTTTTTTGTGGGAACTATTTAAACCCCCCCCCCCTTTTTTTTTTTTTTTTTTTTTACAGATAAATCTGTCAGCAAATCACAGAAGCCATAAGTGAGATTTTGGAATGAATTGAGATTTTTAGTTCAATGCTCTTTTCCACAACAGTTTTAGCCGAGGATGACTAATTAAGATTCCTATGAAACTTTACATAGATGTAGTAGTTGTAGTATTAGTAATAGTAGTAGTGGTAGGAATAACTTAATTTCAATGAGTTTTTATCTTGGTTAAATAAATCTTTTATACAGCATTATCTGGCCAAGCAGGCAGAAAAAGAAACAACATTTACACAAGACACAACAATAAGCATGACAATACAATACATACATATTAATATGGAATCAAATATTACAGAAGCACATGGCTATAATCAAGCTTATAAAACAGGTCAATAAATACAACCAGCAAAGAAAGCATTTTTAAAAATGTTCCTGTAAGTTATTCTACATTTATAAGACATTTTAATCCAGCTTGGACCCAATACAAGTAACAAGAAGTTAAATAATGTCCTTTGAAACTCCTTGAAATTCATATTGCCTTTCACAGCGGATCGTCAGTTCTGCATATTTGATTTTGGCACATGATGCCCTTCCTGATCCAGCCCTCCCATTTTATCTGGGCTTGGACATGGCACAGAATCAAACATGTGCCAGAGCAGTGGAAGCATGGAATCCTGCCTCCGGATCACCAGGGACAGCAGGTCGCTAAATTTTTCCATTTTCTACAAAAATTATGGATACCAAATATATAGGTAACAAGTCACATATTAATTTATAATTAAAACGGTACCAGTGTGAGCGGCGTGGAAATTCAGCCTTAGTATAAAGACAGCAGTGGTGATTTGAGAGCCACAGGCAGTTACAAAATGTAATGCACTTTGAAAAATAATGTCTATTAACTAATATCTCATACTCCAACTCCTTGACTCTTGCTTTGTCATTTTCCTTGTAATAGTTCCATTAGTATTTCCATGTCTATTGTCATTCCTAGTCATTACTGTATTATAACTATACACTATAATCTACTATATATCTATTTTCCAAGGAGTTTAATGCGTCATTTATACTAATATAATTTTTTGTGTGTGTGTGTGTGTGTGTGTGTGCTTTGTGTTTGTTTTCTGTTACAGTCGGTTTGCCTGGTTGCACTGATTCAACCTATTTACATGACTGCCATAATGTACATTGTTTTTTCCATGACAAAATCTGTGTTTATAATAGTTTTGTGCTTAGAACAGCAATCTAATGGAATCCCTTCACTATAAAATTGTTCACAATGCTATTGAAACTGGCCTACAGCGCCTACAGATGTCCTAGGTCTTTTTTTTCCCTTTGGATTTTTAACAACCCCAAATTGTGGAAAGTAATGGAAATTAGAGAAATCGTCTGAGTCTTTATCCAAATGCTGTAATTTGGCTTGTAGATTCAAAGATTTGTCATGATTACATGGAAACCTCTTTGGGGTAATCTTTAATCTATGTAATTTCCTTATGTATAGTAGTTTTCATACAGTATGATCATATGATCACAGAAAAACGGTTTGAAAAATGTTTGGACTGGATGCCATAATTAATACATTTCTACACTCATCACTAGATGAGTGTCCTCAAAATAATGCAATGTCGAAAATATGGAAAATGTTGGGAATAAGACTGATGTGTAGGATAGGAACTTCTTTAAACAACTCTGTCAACCTGTCGGCCTGTTACAAACACACACAGAGGCATGCGGGTATGCAGAAATGTAGGAGAGACAGATGTATTGTAAATTATACAGTAGTTCTGTAAGTAGATAGGACCCAAAGAAAGAACAGCCCCAATGTTATTTCCATACATACAGTACTACGTACTTAATAAAAAGGGAAGCAGGGTATAGTACCAAAGGCATGAGGGGATTCTGGACCATAAAGCATCATGATTTTCTAGTCTCACTGCTAGTTAACTGATTCAAGCATTTACAGAAGCCAGCGGTCATGATTGGGAAAAATCAGCCAGAGTTTGTCAGAGCTCCAGTATTACCACCATGGTGTCACTCCACCACAAACAGAAAACTCAATTATTAGAGCATCTTAAATATGATCTTTTTTTTTTTTTACAACATTGATAAGGAGAGGTTGTAGAACATGTAGAACTATCCTAGTGTTTAATGCTTTGCTCAGTCTTCAACGCTAGAGGAAGCACTGGTACATCATAACCAGAAACCTTCCAAAACCAACAGCACTTGTGCCGAAGCTATAACGTTTTCTTCTTCTTTCTCACCGTTCTAACACACAGAACCTCTTCCAAAAGACATCGAAAATTAAAAATTCCCTTAAGGCTTTCTATTACTTGGCAGAAATAGTTAAATACTGGTGTAATTGTTTACCACACCCTCTCCTCTCTTTGGTATTAGTGAAAAATGTTGAGGCTTAGTTGGACTAAAAGCTATTAACCAATTGTTCCATTGCATTTCCATGTACATTGACAGCATTTGGCAGATGCTATTAAACACAGTAAATTATAGAATTGCTTTGTAGTTATAGTCTCTATCAAAAACATATGCTGATGCTAATACCAGCAAGCATTAGTGCTCATTTAAATGTTTAGTGAAGAGATTTGTATTTAGCTTTTATTTAAAGACATTCCAGAGGTTTGAAGGTCATTCCACCACTCAGGTGCCAGGAGAGAAAACTATCTTGATGCGTGTTTATCTTGCATCTTCTGGTATGGTGGGTTGAGTTAAATCATGTGACAGGCTAAAGGGAGCATGGTGAACAGCAGGGTTTGATCAGGGTCTTCAATCAGGTAAGAGTCGTCTGATGATGGCTTTGTATGGGATAATCAGTCTTTCATACTGTAACTGATGCATGCAGCAACTGGAAGCCATTAAAGAGAAGTCATAAATCTGCATTCAGGATTCAAGTCACAATTGTAGCCTGGAGTTTAGAGGTATACCTGCTGGGAGAGAATGGCAGTATTCCAAATCTTAGATGACAACAAACTAAACAAGCACCTGAATGGCCTTAGTGGAGGCCAATCTTTGGGATGTTGTAAAGGAAAATGTGCAAAACCCCATCAGAAAATGGCTAAAGTTTTTCTTTGGGCTTTAAATTCATAAGCAGAGTAGAAATAAAATTGAAAGGTTGATGCTAAGGGACTTTGTGTTACCATAAACATTGTTTTCTAATAAGAAAAATGCATTCCAATGTATTAAAATGGGCTTCTCATGTGCTACACATTTTATAGGTTTTCTTGTTCAGTATTTTGCAGCATGAATATTCAGTTTAGATTGTAGCCCTGTGCCCTAACACATTTGTTTCATTTGAAGTAACCTTGTACAGTAGGGATTCCCACTAATGCCAGCTTAGGGATCTCAGAAAGAACCATTTCTATCTCCATTCTTTGATTTAATGCAAATCTACTGTATGTCTCACTTTCCTTTCCCTCCCAATCATTTTTATTTTCCAACCTCATATTTGCAGTTTCCTACTCCTTCTCCAGACCAACCAGACTCTGGAATTGACATTTACCACAAACAGTCTTGTGAAAGATGTTTAAGAACAACCCTAATGCTTACCACAGCCTTTCACTGGTCTATGTCTTTCTGACTCTGATTGTATATTAGAGTACATCCCTAACCTCTAATCAAAACCTATTATTTTTTAACCAGAGCAAAACAGAAAGTAGACTATTGTGCCCATGTCCAACCTTCTCAGTAGGCTTTTTTTTTTTTACTATGTAACCTCGATTCAACTTAAGATATTCCTTTACTCCCATGTTCTCATTATTCATGTATGATACAGATGTATGATTTTAATAAGATCTAGAGCATGCAAAGACCCACATGTATAAACACAGATGTTGCTTTTGATGACTTGCGTCACTCAAATCAGTTTTAATAGCGTGCAAATTCCCCAGTCTCTAACTACTTACAAAAACTGAGCTTAACACTAAACTTGATTTTAAATACAACTCCAACAAACAGCCTGTTATAAAGTATTTGTGGTTCACACCTTTTTTTTTGACATGTTACTCCAACAGTCTGAGCCAGTCATTTTGCCTGGAGTATTTATTTTCGCAATACCCTGCTTGCAAATATTTGAGACTTTTATATTGACATTTATTAAATAGATTAAAGCCTAATGCTGCCTTTGATCCTTTTTCTTTTTATTCCAGTGAATCTCTTACCAGGACGTTGTGATATGTTTGACATGTTTTGGCATCAGCTTAAAGTCTGACACTCCCTGTGTGCTCTAATATGTCATGGTGAGGTTGAAGTTAGAAGAAAAAAAAAATAATCATGTCTCAACAAATTGAGTTAAAAACCTACCTACACACACACACACACACACACACACACACACACACACACACACACACACACACACACACACACACACACACACACACACACACACACACAAACATGTTGTTTAAATATATAAAAAAGAGGTCTTGTTTTATTATAATATTGCTAGATAAGTGTGGTATGTTTTGTTGCATGTTTTGTATGAGAAGCTTTCTCCCGTTTTCTTCAGTTTGGTGATTAGCTTGATGTTCTTTATCACAGAACAGCCAACAATGCAGGAAAGCTTTACAGTGAGGGGAAAAAAATTATCCCCTGCTGGTTTTGTATAGTTGCCCACTGAGAAATAATCAGTCTATTTTTTAAGTGGTAAATTCATTTAAACAATGAGAGACAGAATAACAGCAAAAACAAAAAATAGTAAAAAAACAGAATTAAAAAAAAAAGGTGCCAGTAAGCTCAACTCATTACCTATATAAAACACACCTGTCCACAGAAGCAATCAATCAATCAGATTCTAAACTCTCCACCATGGCCAAGAGCTGTCCAAGGATGTCAGGAACAAGATTGCAGACCTTATACAAGGCTGGAATTTGGCTACAAGACCATCGCCAAGCAGATTGGTGAGAAGCTGACAAAAGGTAGAAGAAACACAAAATAACTGTCAATCTCCCTCGGTCTGGGGCTCCATGGAAGATCTCACCTCATTGAGTTTTAATGATCATTAGAACAGTGAGGAATCAACCCAGAACTACACAGGAGGATCTTGTCAATGATCTCAGTGGAGCTGGGACCATAGTCACCAAGAAAACAATTGGTAACACAATACACCAAAAAGGACTGAAATTCTGCAGCACCCGCAAGGTCCCCGGCTCAAGAAACCATGTGAACAGGCCCATCTGAAGTTTGCCAGTGAACATCTGAATGATTCAGAGGAGAACTGGGTGAAAGTGTTGTGGTCAGATGAGACTAAAATCAAGTTCTTCAGCAACTCAATCAACTCAACTCGCCCTAAGAACACCATCCCCACCTTCAAACATGAAGGTGGAAACATTATGCTTTGGGGTGTTTTTCTGCTAAGGGGACAGGACAGCTTCACCACATTAAAGGACGATGGATGGGGCCATGTACTGTCAAATATTGGGTGAGAACCTTCTTCACTCAGCCAGGGCATTGAAAATGGTTTGTGGATGGGTATTCCAGCAAGAAGGAGCAAATTAAGGTCCTGGAGTCAGACTTCAGACTTTAATCCCATAGAAAATCTGTGGAGGGAGCTGAAGATTCGAGATGCATGTTAAAATAAACCTACCATTCAAATGATAGACTGATCATTTCTTTGTCAACGGTCAAACATAAAAAATAAGCAGGAGAAATATTTTTTCCCCTCACTACAGTATATAACAGCAAATTCTGTTGTCTTGTATCCTGACCATGGATGGCTGTAGCATGATTGGGAATATAACTTGATATTTCCAGATTCAAGGTCAAATTTCCATTGTGCCACTCAAAAGTCCATTTCTGTTCAAGTGAACACAATTATAATGACATCACTGCTGCTTGTTCAGATTTTTATGAAGTTTGTATGAGATCATCTTAATGCCATTAGGTGACAGTGTCAGTAAGTGTTTAACCTTATCTTTTATACACAGAGAAACCAATCCAATGAACTGTAACTACTAAACCTTGGACTTTGAACATTTACAATATGGCTGTTTTACTGCTATATACAATGCTGACAGCTAGTTAGATTTCAGAATCTGATACAGTAGAAGTTCTCCAGACAAGATGGAGTTGGACATTTCTGAGAGTCAGCATGTACTTTTATCATTTCCTTGGCCATTAGATCTCTTCAGTTCAGTTCAATTTTCTTTCCAAATGTCAGCTCAGCAGGTTGTCAGACATTCAACTGTATTCCTGAAGAAAGATGCCTAGATGCTGTTTCCATGCAATGTCTTACAGCTTTTCCATGGGTCCTCATGAATTGCTCAGTAGCAGTAGTGAACTGTGGCCATAAGGGTGCAATTTTTATGCGGTAAAACCCTAAATATGCTGCTGAATTTGCTGAAAGGTTGCCCAATATCTGTCTTTACAGTTTGGGAGCTGCCAACAGCAAGAATATACACTCCAGGACAGGGATCACAGTGTTGGCTGAGGTGAATCAGACAGCTTCCACAAATGGAAAGTGGGACCACTCATTAACTGTAGCTGTTACTTGCCAGTAATAAGAGTACTATAAAAGTCTGCACTAGTATACTTCCAGGATGCATATTCAGTGGTCATCTTTTATAGTTTATTAAGCTATCCAAAGTGTTAGCCTGTCACACGAGACACCTTCACATATAAAAGAACCTGATTTATTTATTTATTTATTTATTTTTCAACCAGATCTTTTTTTGGCCTTGTGGGCAAGCTGTAACATTCTGTTGGCAACAGAATTATTACTCCAGATCTCTGCAGCTAGTTCAAGTTAACCACATTTAAATTGCCACAGACTACTCACTACTAATCGCTTTGTCAAGTTTCAGAACTGCCATATATCCTTACAGGAGATTCCATAATTAAGGGAGTAACTTGGATCAAATTTGTTAGAACTTTTATGCATGTAAAATTAACCAAAAAAATAATTTGAAACTTGTGTCTTTCACAACATGTAAATACTTTAAAATTATTTTAGTAAAGTCATTTATCTATTCAGGGGGGCACAGTGGCTTAGTGGTTAGCACGTTCGCCTCACACCTCCAGGGGTTCGATTCCCGTCTCCGCCTTGTGTGTGTGGAGTTTGCATGTTCTCCCCGTGCCTCGGGGGTTTCCTCCGGGTACTCCAATTTTCTCCCCCGGTCCAAAGACATGCACGGTAGGTTGATTGGCATCTCTGGAAAATTGTCCGTAGTGTGTGAGAGGGTGAGTGAATGAGTGTGTGTGTGTGTGCCCTGCGATGGGTTGGCACTCCGTCCAGGGTGTATCCTGCCTTGATGCCCGATGATGTCTGAGATAGGCACAGGCTCCCCGTGACCCGAGGTTGATCGGATAAGAGGTAGAAAATGAATGAATGAATGAATGAATGAATGAATGAATTTATCTAATCACACAGAACAATGAATTGTTGCCCATCCTAACCCACCTGACCGAACTACTTTACCTTGGAATATAAACACAAATATAACAAAAAAATAAACTACAAACCATTCAAAGCTCGATATTTGTATTGTGTTTTTTCAGTTTACATCTCATGATTTCTATGTGTCATCCGTTATAGGGTATAAAAAATGCATTGCAATAAACTGTAGTGTTTATAATCATTGTGTCACACAAATGAGGATGTGTTTCCTTTGGAGTCTGGTTCATCCTAAGTGTTCTTCCTCATATCATCTCAAGGAGTTTGTGTTTGCCACCATTGCCTTCGGTCTTGCTTATTAGCTATAAATCGAAAATGAAGTCTGTTGAGACAAACATATTTAAATGTCACTAAGAACAAAAATCTAGCATTGGGTCTTCATGGGATCTTGTTTTTTAAGTGCTCTGGCCTGAATAATGAGCACTGTAGGGTTATTAGAGCAAAAGTACATTATGGTTGTGTCTCTAAGAACCTGAAAGTTGACATGATAGCCATGTTTCAACCAATGCTTTATTATTTTAGATCTTTTGTGTAGAGAGAGGGAAAAATGGATGTAAATGAAAGCAAACAACGAGAATGGAAAGTTTAAAAGTATGTTGTAATAAATGTTGGTAGAGACATCTAGCACTATGGATGTGACTTTTTTGCTTTATACAGTTGCCTGGTTAATGGTTGTATAAAACAAATGCAATAGCAGCTTACAAGTGTTTTGTTTTTCCTATGTTTCTGATTTTGTTTTTCCACAGTAATGTTGACATTTGCATGGATTTGCCTTATTTTCATCCAAACCACCAAATGTCACCAAATTTCCATTCTCCACATGCTACTAGACCGCCTCAGCGATTTTCCGTAGAGAGCGCATTTCCCCCATTTTGATGTGCAAACAAAACGCTTTGAACACTTATTCCTGCTCTGTAATTTGGCATGAAATTCACAAAACAATTCACAAAACATAAATCCAAATGTAAATATAGATGCCTGATGAGCCTGCAAGAAGGCTCATCATCCTATTCTACTACACAGAGAGATCCTCCATGTACAGTAGGGTTGTATAAGAGTTGGTCTTTGCAGATACTTAAGCTGATCTTCTGGAATGTATATTCAGAATATTAAAATGATCTGTATGTAGATTGTGCCTATAAGGTTAGCAGATTTATTTTGTGAAACAAGGATTTCAACATTTTGATTTTGGATCATAGAGAGAAGGGAGAAAAATAGCCATGCTTTCTCTGTGAGAGAGTTGGAATGATGAACATTTTCCTCTGAATGTGTTATGCTACCCTGTCATGTCATTGGAGCAATAATAGAATTAGAATTAGCACATGCTGATCTTCCTAAAATGGGAGATATTGGATTGGAATTCAGATTAATATAGCAAAATTTGAACTTGAAAAAGCAAAACTGACTCAGACTGTAGAAGTCCCAGACTCTGAATCACAGGGTAAATCTTCCACACTGACGGCTCTACCTGCTGGAGCAGCTGCTTGGAAATCCAGTTTGGAAATTTTTATGCTGTAACCACACTGGGACTCTGTCATTATGTAGTCAGCAAGATGTGAGTTTCCTGTAACATCTTGCATGTCTCAAAGCTTTGTGTTCTCTGACTGCTGAAAGAAACCGATTGGTTACAAGCCACATTGAATCAGTTGTTCTGCTCATCCAAAGCAAACAAACATCTGCCTATAGTCACCAATCAGAGGGAAATTAGAATAAAAAAATATCAGCAAAATCTAGAGATGAAATGGTTAAAGAAACTATAGGAATTTGGGTTACATATATTTGGGTCTGGCAAACATTCAGGATAGTGGTGATTTTTAGATTAGAAAAGCAGATGTGCTTGGTGAGTGTGATTATGAAAGGCAGGAGAAGTCTCAAACCACAAAATCTTTGTCAGCCGTAAACTTTCTGTAAGAGATGTTTTCTTCTGAGAGTTCAGAAAAGGTTTGCATGACATTACATTGCAATTATACTTTTAAAGCACTAAGTCAACTTAAACTGTGTCAGTATTCCCTACTCCATACTTGGATTCTGATTTAGATACATTAAGGTTTAATATATTATTCTGAGATTTGACCACTGCAGCTTGCTCCCTAGTTCCTAGTTGTGCATCTCTAACGACTGCTTCTCCTCTGCTTCCTAGAACTCAATGCTCACATACCAAGCTGAAAATGTACGCACGTAAAGGTGCTCATGACACACACTCTTAACCACGCACTCAACAAGCTTCTCATGTGGTTCAATTCGACACACATATCTCAAGGAAGACATGCATCAAGGTTCTTTTGTGTTGTGAAATCCTGCTGGTGAAATGAACTTGACTTAGCTGTCTAAACATCTGATCCCGACACAGATGTCTAAAACTCTGATGTCGAAACAAAGCCTGGAGATCTAACTGTTCTCTAAAGTAAATGAGCACTATTTGTTGAAAGAAAAAACACAAATGGTGCTGTTATGGTAACTGTTCTAACATACAGCACTAACCATATGCTGTACTAAGGGTTTCATTTAATGGTATGCTTAGACTGAATTACTGGTGCTAGCATGTGGATGTGTTAATTATTTTTATACAGCAGCATCTCCGAACATGTCAGTAACTTTTTGTGAAGAAAGACGAGCAGATAGCACCTTCAATTCAAAACTGAAAATCAGTTTCAGTTCATCAGCCTTCTTCTGAATGAGACCAGACTGATGAAATGTGGTATTAGGGTGTATAGGGTTATTCACTCATTCATTTTCTAACTCTTATCCGAACTACCTCAGGTCACGGGGAGCCTGTGCCTACTGTATATCAGGCGTCATCGGGCATCAAGGCAGGATACACTCTGTGCCACCCCATTGCAGGGCACACACACTCTCATTCACTCACACACTCACACACTACGGACAATTTTCCAGAGATGCCAATCAACCTACCATGCATGTCTTTGGACCGGGGGAGGAAACCGGAGTACCCGGAGGAAACCCCAGAGGCACGGGGAGAACATGCAAACTCCACACACACAAGGCGGAGGCAGGAATCGAACCCTGACCCTGGATGTGTGAGGCAAACTTGCTAACCACTAAGCCACCGTGCCCCCCTGTATAGGGTTAGTAATATAAATGCTAAGCAGACCCTCATGCTATCAGTATGGAGGAATACTGTACATTCCGCAGATGTTACCACTTGATTGCATACAGCTGAAGAATTTGATGAGGAAAGAAAAGACCCATGGAAATCCGGAATTCCAGTTTTTCCTGATTAGGTCATAATATACAACAAAGTTGTAGTGCACTGTCTTTTCTGGTTGACTTTAGAACAACAAAAGAGTTACAAAAATGGCCTTACACATAAGCAACAAGCTGTTTCCTGTTTTTTGTTAATCCGTGTTACCAGAAATAAAGTGATACATAATATGTCACACTGACACATCCTGACATGCACTTTAGCTCAGACGTGCAAGGTGGAGCCGGCTTATCGAAAATAACTAAGCTCTTTGGTCACTGCAGTACTGCACAGTTAGTCATCATACAAAACAAAAAGACACCGTTTCTATTCTCATCCTCTACACATGGAAAACGCTCTGCTAATTTGGTGTAATACAATTAGCCATTTAAATTGGAAAAAAAATGATCATGCTGTTTTGTTCAGTTATTTGTAAAATCCATTGTAAAACTCTATGCTATATGCTATATATATATATGCTATATATGCTACATGTATATCGTCTCTCATGTACATGTTTAACGAGCCCTTTGGAAAAAATGCCAGCAGATGCAGATAGATGAACACTTCTGCCTCGCACATTTATTTTGTCTGTGATACTTAATGAAACATTACATGATTAATCTCTGAATGTTTTTGTGACAGCGTGATTACAAGTACATCCAGTTTTTCACAACACAGTAGCATCGAATTGCACTAATAAGCCAAGCACATGTTAGCTGTGTAACCCAAACACACACTTGTTCTTTCTCTTTCATTCAGGTTGTGCTTTGAAGGGAGAAAAGAAAATACACTCTCCTCACAGTCTTTTCACATTAATACAATGCAAGAATGTCCTGAGTTACTTTCAAAAACAAGCATGGAAATAATCTGTACTGAAATAATGTGCCAACAGGCAGCATGGAGTGGATGTGAACTACTGAAGTAGATTATCCCAAAACACTTATATAACTGGAACTACCAGCCTTTAAATTCTGGAAAAAATCAGTTTGTTCTTCCTAAACCACAGACTCAGCTTAACAGAGGACTCCCTGTGCAATATGCTCTCAGACAGTCTGAGGTTGTGCTGAACCAACGAAGAATTTATAATGTGCATTCTTGGCAAGGTGCTTTGCTTAAAATTAATCCTGGAAATGGATCATTTCATCTGACAGCTTGGAGAGATGCCTCATTCCACTGTCAGATCTCAGGTTATTAAGTAAATGTTAACAGTTTATATCAATAGCCAGTGTTTATCCAGCTTCAGTCTGGTTGATGGACAGATTATTGTGCTAATGAACAGATGAGGTGTGCACAATTAAATGAAATTTCCATAACTTGAAACCAGTGATTTCCTTTATATTGCACTTTGCGACCAGTAGCACACTGATATCGAAAAAAGACAAAAGTTGTAGAAAAAGACATTCAGTGCAAAAAAAAGAAAGAAAGAAATGATAAAATAACTGTAAGAACAGCAAAGAACAGTTATTTAATTTTTGTTTTTTGATTTAATTTATTTAAAAAAAAATATACAAACTTTATACAACAATCTGTAAGACATAACTGTCACATAACAATGAAAAAAACAGTGATGTAATTAAATTATGAAGAAAAAACAATGTTTTTCAGATTTTTAAAAACATAGCATGACTTAGACCTCATGGATTTCTGGGTAAATATGTACCCAAACAACTTATATTTACTTTCCTTATATTGGATTAAAGGTAAATATGGCCAGAGTTCAGTTTCTCTGATGACAACGAGCAGCCATTCGGGATAAGTGTGAAGTAATGGGACGTCTGGATCCATTAAATGTCTGGTCTGAAGCCAATCAAAACTACAGCATGAGAGTGAGAAACTTGTTAGCAGTGTCATTTTAGTGACCTAGCCGTTGAGTGGACCTGCGAAACCTGATTCCCAAAGAAAATTCAATCCATGCTCTAATTACAGGCCTGCTAGCATTTTCTTTTGACAGGAGGGGATTGGAATTAAAGGGGAAGCAAATAAATAGATAGATAGATAGATAGATAGATAGATAGATAGATAGATAGATAGATAGATAGATAGATAGATAGATAGATAGATAGATAGATAGATAGATAGATAGATAGATAGATAGCCTTATATTTTAATACACATATGAAGAGCATAACAGCAATGGATATTTCTAGTGAACATAAAGGTTGAGGCTTCATGTGTAAAGAATGACTCACTTTTTAGCTCACTGTGAATTACGAACTCTGTTACTTCCACATTCAGTCATACATTTAGCTCTCTCTTTAAAGCTCCCTTTAATACTTACCAGATGGATAATTCAGTAATGACTACCATTTATTCCACTACTGAGTTCCCATGGTATGAACACCTAAGACGACGCTCAGGACTAAAGCAGGTAAAAGGTTATATATAAATATACTGATCTACTTGCACAGAGGTGATCAGTGTAAGTGTCAACTTGTGAAAAGGCTAATTTGTTAACATTGTAATTCTATACTATTGAGACTCTCACAACCTTATCAAAGCAAGGAGTATATTTTCTATAATATTTATTTCTTTTTCTCTATTTTTTAGATAAGGTTAGTGCACATTCTTACAGATGCAGATTATTTATGGCTGCATTTTTTAAGAACTGTAGACTTTCTATACACCTACAGTAATAACACAACTCACATGTCTAGCATGCACTTGTTAAACCTGTCACCCTGTAACCATATAGTAAATCTGTACATTACAGTCTTTACATTATGTGTAGAGTTATTTCTGTGTTTATTCATGTTTGTTATTCCTGGTGTACTTTCCGTGTTTTGAGTTTATTGTGCATTTTAAGTCTTGCGCTGCTCCGTGTTTTGACTTTTATGACACCAAATGTCCTGTCAGGGATTACTGAAGTACTCAAATCTACTCTGCATGACTGAACATAAAACTCGCCAACCAGAGTGAAAAAAAAAGTGTTTTCATTCTATTCGCTTAAACAAGGACTTGTGTGGTGTATATTCCTCAAAACAAGATTTTGTAGGTTTTTTTTTGTAATATTTATGAAAGAAGTTTTCTGCATCAGCAATTTCTAACAGGTACTAAGTGTCCTCCAATACAAAGTCTACAGAACAGAGGATATTAGACTAATATTTGGTAATAGTACAAAATATTTTAGATATATAAAATAGCTATAATTAACATATAATTATATAATATCTAATTCATGTAAAAAAAATATATATATATACAAAATTAAAATAAAATATATATATACACACACACAGACAAACACACACATTTTCTCCACCATAACTTGCTAGTTGTTAAATTGTTAGATAAGTATAAGGCATTGTGAACTGTAGCTAAGGCCTCAGTCCTTACTGTAGCTGGTCACATGAACCAGCCACACACACACACACACACACACACACACACACACACACACACACACACACACACACACACACACACACACACACACACACACACACACACCTTCCATTTGTTTAGCACATTCAAAATTATACCCCAGTGTTAACACCCTGAGTTGTGTGTACAACATTTTGTCATAATCAGGTCATAAATCCATGGTGTACATGCAATAAAATTAATAATGAAAGTCTAAAAAATTTCTGCTATTTCTGAAGAGTATTTCAAGTTTATTTTTCGAACCTGTATGTGAATCATATACCAGACTCTGTGCATGATAGTATGGGCTTACATTTCCCAGGAAGCTCATCAGCATGGCACCTGGCACAGGCTGAATTATGATGGGGCATTTTGGGTAATGGAAACAGAACTTGTATTGCTGAGCTCATCCTCCAATCAGGCAATCATAAGCCATCAGGGAGCCATTAGACTTTATGTGGTTGTTTATATAATCAAGATGACGGAGCAAACACATGAATCTTGAAACTTTACCCTGCCCGTAAAAAGCTAGGTGTTTTTGTTTGTTTTGATTTCAGCACACGTGTGTAGCCTGTGTCCTTGTCATAGCGTTGTGCATATGATGTAATGATTGATCATGCTGATTCCCAGGAGATGAACTAATGGCTAATGCCTAAATCTGCCAAGTTTACATTATACAGCTTTTGCACTGATCATAACCATAATTTGTCTTGAGCAGTCTATGGTGGGAGACTTTCTCCCGCAAATATTCTGGACAATCCATAATGGACTAAAAAACAGAACCATGTGACACCCACTGACTAATTTTTTTGCTTCAGGTCAGTTCAATTCAGTTTTATTTGTATGGTACTTTTAACAACAGACACCATCATGAAGCAGCCTTTCAGTAATCCTGATGTAGATTTAGACGGTTAGACAGCGGCAAGGAAAACCTTGTGATGACGAGAACAAGAATCCTTCAGAGAAACCAGACTCAAATGAACCCATCCTCATCGGGGTGAAAGCAGATAGTAGAATTATTTATCATGACAGTTTATAGGTGTAGAAAAATAAAGATCAGCAGTAGTAAGTGTGTTGAAAGGATTGTTGAGGCAAGGTTTTTGAGAATTTAACACAGAACCTAAAATATTATGCAGGTGTCCAGGTCAGTTAGAATGATTAACAATTTACAGAAGTAGTGTATGCTGGTCTACTGTATTCAGCCATAGAATTGTTTGTTGGTTTGACCTGAACCAGTATTAAAACTACTGAACGGTGACATAAATTCGCTGTTTGCAAAGAGTTAGGGGCATCAAAGATCCCTCTCACCCCAACCACGAACTGTTTACACTTCTCCCATCAGGCAGACGCTACCGTTGTTTCAGAGCCAGAACAAACTGTTCTGGCTGTTTCTGCACTGAACAGCTGATATGCTAACAATCACCACTGTACTGTCACTTTTCTTCTGTGTTTTGCACTATTTTGCACCACTTTAAAATCATGCATCCTTGCACCACTCAAAAACTAACATTACGCTTCTGTATGTCCATCCATATTTATTCTGTTTATTCAGTGTATACATGACATTCGTTTTGTACAGCTATATCTGTCATACCACTTCATACTGTATCACACTTATACTGTATAATAACCACACTATATATACCCTTATTCAGTTATATGTACATATTACTACACCTTCTGTATAACCTCATACCCTTATTTACTACACTGCCACTTCTATATAAGCTATCTATGCACTTCTGGTTAGATGCTAACTGCATTTCATTGGCTCTGTACATGTACAATATGCACAATGCACAATGACAATAAAGTTGAATCTAATCTAATCTAAATAATATTGTCTTATGATAGTGATAGCACCTGTAAAATGGTGGGATAAATTAGGCAGCAAATAAACAGTCAGTTATTAAAGCAGATGTGTTTGAAGCAGGAAAATGAGCAAGTGTAAGGAACTTAGTGTCTCTGACAAAGGGCAAATTGTTCTGGCTAGACGACTGGGTCAGGGCATCTACAGAATGTAAGTGTTGTGGGGTTGCTCCAAGTTCGTGGTTGGTACTTATAGAAAGTCATCCAAGGAAGGACAAACAGTAAACCTGTGAACCAGCGACAGGGTCATGGGCACCCAAGACTTGTGGAGTGAAGGCACCTGTCTGGTCCAATCCCACAGTAGAGCTTCTGAAGAACAAATTGCTGAAACAGTTAATGCTGGATATGATAGATGTGTCAGAACACACAGTGCATCACAAGCTGTTTTGGCTTCATAGGGAGGACCATATTCAATGTCAGGCAGGTGGTTTTAATGATATGGCAGATTGGTGTATATAAATAGATGAAAAGATGGGTTGCATTTGTCAAAACTTGAACCGATCAAGTAAAACCTGCATATTTATTCTGCTATGACTGCCTCAAAGTAAAAGAAAAGCATATGTTTAAATGTTTCATTCAGCATCAAGTTACAAATCAAATAGCATGTGGTAGTGTGTTTTAGCTCTTTTTTTGTTCATCACCACAAACATCTACATAAATAAGATGGAAATCATTTCATAAACTGTTAGGATTTTAAGTATTGCCCAGTGTATCCAGGATTTTACCTAAACTGCTGTTTTTGTGCAACGGCATATTGTTGGTAAGCTTTGGGTATTATAAGAAATGATCTTCATGCTGAAAAAAATATCTGTCTGAACTGATGACGTTCTTCTCACCATGAAGATATTTTCCTTGTAATCCTGTCTCAGACAACATCTGGGCAAAACTAACATCTGGGAAAAAAAGAAAAGTTTTTTAAACTTTTGACTGTGTGTGATTGGCAGCTTGCAGTAGTCTGTAAGTTTTTACTTTTCATTTGCAGATAAGTCCGAATGCCTATAATGTGACATGCCAATCACTTAAAAAATAAATAAATAAATAAATAAATAAATAAATAAACAAACAAATAAATACTTTTCTTTTAGGATTTTTTTTTTCATGCTTTGAGTAGAACAAGAATGGGTCCATTTATTCATTTTAGCGGTTTCCCTTCTTCAAAAATCAGTTCTAATAGGGAATGCATTTCCTTTTATAATAGGCTGTAAACCTGGCAGCTCTTTGAGTGAACGCCAGCATTGCTATTGAGAACAGACCACTCACAGTTCCGGCTTTTCTTTTAGAAAACAGATTTGCTTGTTTATTGTTTGGTTGTTTGTTTGCTACCTTATAAACTGAAGCTTAGATAACGTGTTGGACCAGTCAACTGGACAAATATTTGGAAAAAGCAGCACAATTACATTGACCATGTTTCCACTGCTGAAACCTGGTTGGCACCTTAAACCATTTTTCTAAGCAGAACGTTATTAGTAGATGCCGAGAGCTGAATAAATAGTCTGGATAGTTTAATGTATCAGGGAAATACAAACCTTGACTGTTCACGGGTCATTATGAGAGTTGAGGAAATCGGAATTTATTGTGTGGTTTTTACACTTAAATCATATTCAACTCTTAAGAGTTTGGACATTATGTATATTTTTTCGATATAGGACCATTTCGGACATACAACTATACATCCATCCATCATGGGCTGCCTGAAACCTATCCAAGGGGACTTGGGGTACAAGGTATCTTACAAGTACATCTTGCAATCATACACTATTGAAAATTTGGAGATGCAAGTCGACGCATTTTTGGACTGGCAGACGAATCCAGAGTACCATGAGGAAACCCCTAAAACAGAGGTAGAACATGCAAAGTCCATGCACCCAGGGTGGAGATGGGAGTTGAACTCACTGCTGTCTAAACTTTGCATTTACAAGGTTGTCTGTAGATAAGTGTCAAATTGTTTAAATTATACCTTAATTACTTGCTAAGCCAAATTCAGAAAGGCCATGGAAGTTTCAAATCAGAATTCTGTATCAGTAGTGATTTAGATGATTGTACACTTCTAATTTGTTTAAACATTTATTATTACAGAAGGGGGCATGGGTTTGATGGTTAACTTGTTTGCCCCACACCTCCAGTTGGTGTTGGATTCCAGTTGGTGTTGGTGCTGCCTCTGCCCTGTGTTGGGGTTTCCTTGCACAGTCCAAAGACATGTGTTGTAGGCTGATAGGCATCGAGAGCTATAGCTAGGCTTATAACTGCTTTAGGATTATCTTTGAGTCATAGCTTCTCTCATTATTTGTGTTAAAACTAATAAAATGTTCCAAATTACAAACTTTTCATAACTTTGACTTTAGTGTGATCAACATCATTTCAAGCTCTTTCACACTCGGCTAGAAACAGAAACTTTTTTTTAAAAAGAGGCTTTCTAATCTGCCTTTACTCTCTGAGTGGATCTGTTGAAGCAGGAATAAATCACTGAATTAGGAAATATGTGGAGGGTGACGGGTTTCTTCCTGAGTTCTTTTCCACCTGTTTTCTAAAAGGCCAATTCAAGAGCACTGAATTAATCTGTGTTTCGTCATAACTGCTCCTTCTCCATAACAAAAAGGTAAACGTTATTACCAGTCTCAGATCTGCAGCCAGCATTAGATGAACCAGATCACCTAGTCAGATGCATCAAACACCATGGCAGCACAAAAGCTCCACTCCATAAGCGGACTCAATTCACTAAACACAGCGATCGGACAAAAACACTGTGCTTAGTATCTTAGTATCAATTATCTCACTCTGCACCTGCTGGTGGTCAGATGACTCTGGAATGTTTAACACACTGTTTTCGGTATAAATATTGACCTTGCAGCATTTCATTAAGGAAGATCTGCTTTGACCACACTGCTGTTATAGCCCGTGATTTTGATGACTACTGTCTATTGCAGCGGTGTCCAATCTTATCCGCAAAGGACCGGTGTGGGTGCAGGCTTCTGCTTGGTTGGAATGAAAACCTGCAACCACACCGACCCTTTCCGGATAAGATTGGACACCGCTGGTCTATTGTGTTCTTTGTATATGTTTGTTGGAAGTACTATGTGAACCAGGCAGTGATACTTCAATCAGGAGCATAACTGTTCATCCGTCATGGGGAAGGACATGGAGAAGTCCCTTGGCTAAACAGAGAGTGGTTCACTGAACATCATTGGTTTCGCAGCTCCTACTATGACCTGGCAGTCTAAAAGGAATTTCTGATCCTTGTGGATATTACTCAGAGTCAGGTTTCTAACCCTGGTCATGGAGTACTCCCACATTTCCCTCAAATTTGAGTGTCTGCTCTTCTCCAACACACCTGATTCACAAATCAAATAATTAACAGTCTTTCCAAAATTGAAGAATACGTTACAGCTAATTAGTTGATGTCAGTTGTTTTTCTACATTTTTCAAATTCAATAATGTTGAGTTTATAGTTGTATGTAGCAGAACCAATGCAACAGATCAGTTGGTCATGCTGTGATCTTGAAACAATTAACGTCGTCCTCTTCACTTACTGGAATTAAATTCAGACAGCAGAATTTCACAAGGCTGAAGACTTCTGTACTCTGCTCTGACGTGACTTCCAAATATAATTTGACATTTAATTCCAAGCAAACATTTCATGCATATTTGTTTGTGGTGTTTATTTCAACTTCCAAATAGCAATGTGTGCAGAGAATTACTGCTTTGATTGCAATCTCAGGACACCAAAATATGAATGTGAAAAGACAAGAGGCTCGAACCTGAGGAAAGAAGCTTGGTGAAGGACAAAGAGTTTAAGCCAAAATGTGAAATTCTCCTTGAATGTGAGGAAAAAGGGGAAAAAGAGAAGAAGAAGAAAAAGAAGAGGAGGAAGAAGAAGGGAAAAACAAAAAAGATACAAATGCTTTTGTTCAGTTTCTATGCACCTAAATTGTGCACGAATTAGCCAGACAGACCCGGAGACCCTTCAGGTCATTCTGAAACAGTCCAACAAACCTCATAGTGAAACGTGAAATCCCCTGGGGATTTTAATCTATTTTTCCATTTTGTTACTAGCAAGACTTCCAGAAGCAATGCAAAATTTATCCACAATACTTGGACAACCTTTGTTTAATTGACACACCATACAATTCCCTGAAAATTGATTCTCATCGTGTGTCATTCTGAGCTGACTTTGTCTGTTTTTTGTACAAGATTTATATATATATATATATATATATATATATATATATATATATATATATATATATATATATATGTTTCTTTTTCTTACCTCCCATAGACTCCATAAGCACAAAACCAGCAGTGTAGCATGGTGGTGCTTTAGGGTTTCAGCTTTGAAGCTGAGCTTAGGTTTGTGCCTGTCTGGAATTTCACATATTTTCCTCATGTCTGCCTGGATTTTCTCCAGGTTCTCTGGTTTCTTCCCACCCCTGAAAAAAATTAATTGTCCATGTGTGAGAATATGTGTGTGGATGCTGCCCTGCCATCATGGAGTGTGTGAACAGAGGAAGACAGATGAAGAACCAAGAGGCAGGCAGAATTTCATCCGAGCTTTTAGATTACTTTTAAATTCTTAATCAGATATGTCTATAACTATGTCACCACACACCAAAAACAGCCACTAAACACGCACGTACAAGAAAAGCACACAAGTAGTCTAGTGGTAATCACACACATTTTACCTTCCAACCCAGTAGACCCACCTCCCCTCTGTCCCGAGCCTGCATAAAGTGATTTCTGGACATGATAATGATGACAAAAAAAATAGTAAACCTCATTTGGTAAATTGGGAATTCAATATTGGATAGTATAAAAGACAAAGCCAATGGGGAAAAACTCCACAAAACACAGCAGTCTTCTTTTTGCTAATATTAAGTTCAATTTATTTCTATAATCAGATTTAACAAAGGACATTGTCTTAAAACAGCTTTACAGAAGTATTAGAATGTAAAATATAAAAATTTAAGTTTAAAATTAAGTTACTACCTATCTCTAACTTCTGTCCCTAATGAGCAAGCCCGAGGCAACCGTGCAAGAAAAAAAACCCTGCATGATATGAGGAACAAACCTTGAACGGAACCAGACTCAGAATGGAACCTCATCTTAATTTGGTTGACACTGGACAGTAAATGATGTCAAATGAAACCAAGAGTCCCTGAGTAACTGATACATCAGTGTAAATTCTGAGTTCATTATAGACTTAACACTAATTCCTTTCTGCCCAAGTCTTAAACAGTTCACTGTTGAATTCCCAAACACGAAGCTGACAGATGCAACAGCAGTTCAAAGACGGTAACACCAACAAGGTGCCGGTCATTTACCACTTTAACCAGTGATGTCTTTGTGCTATGATGAGGCCTACAGCCTGACTAAAAAAATGTTAGCAGTTTCATCAAATGTTATTCCTATGTTGAAATGAGCATAACTGCTGTGCTAATACTGCGCTAGCTATGGAACTTCACAGTGGTCAAACCAACCAACAGCATTTCAAGGCGTTCATAAGCATCTTTGTTTAAAAGAATGTTTGTTCCGTGATCATCCCTGGAGTAAAGGCTTTGTTTTATAATTGTTTTCTGGCATACAGACGCTAATAGGAAATGGACAAATCGCAGAATAATGCCCTATCTAGCTATGTTAGCTTTTGATGTCATTTTGCTTTGTTTTTGTCAGTTCTGATTTAATTAAACTCCATACAGTAAAAAAGGCTTGTATCTGGTAATTTGTTCAGTAAAACATCAAGGTCTGGATTATTTCGAGGCAAGACAGTCTGTCTGCTTACTGCCTTATGTTGGAGTGAAGATATGAGATGAAAAGACATCAGTATTGCAAAGCTGCGTAGTCTAAACCATCTGTGATAAATATCCATCAGCCACAAGAGGGTTTCAATAAAAATCCCTGATACTGTTATTGCTTGTGGGTTTTTAGCTTGCATAGCGACTGATACAGAAGTGCTAACTCACTTTAAAAAATAGCTAAAATAAGATATAAAGTTTATGACTTTAATAAGTATTTAGGCTTTTTTTGGACTACAAAATATAACAGGGATTGTAAGTTAATTAGAATGAAACCCTGCACCCACATAGAACATTTGAGGATAAAACTGGATCAAAATAAAGAAAACAATATAAATCTGCTATTGGACAGGAGAAAAATCAAGTAAACAGGGGGGTATAAAGTTTCTATCAATACGGTATTGCTACATACGGTAGCAATAAAATTGGTCAAACAAGTAACATTCACAAAAGAAATAGTAGCCTTCCATAGACTATTAGATATCAAAATACATTCTCACTGATGACAGGAAGAAAGTGTATTAACTGTATAAGAGATCAGTGGTGACAAAATCTGGCAGTTTAAAAAATGGGTCACTTCTGAATCTGTGTATATTGCACCAGTGAAATGTATGAACCCCATATGACTTTTGATATATCTTTCGCATTTGGATGTTGCTGCCTTTGGTAGGCTGTGATGGCTCATCCCTTAACCCTCAACTGCTAAGTTTAACTGTAATGCATTCAGAATATGAGCAGACCATATGAAGTGTGCAGAGGACACAGATCTGCTCACCATGTTATACTGAGGAACTACTGTTGGATTGTCTATGCAGGGACCTTCACATTTTTGCTCACTGGCAAATGATTAGCCCTTCAGTCTCGCTAAATCAGCTTTGAATGACAACTGGCTGTAGAAAAGCAACAAGAAGCCCAAATAGTATTCTTTATTCTGGCCTATTTCAACTTCAGTTCTTCCTTTGCACAAAGCTAACATCATCTTGTGCTGAAGGTGCCTCTTTGGAAATCTTAGACATCTTACATGTGTGATTTAGTGATTGAAAAGGAAAAGGAAAAGGAAAAAGCAATTAAAATGTTGTAGGGAAAATAGTTACCTTTCAGTCTTGACCACATTTGAACTCAAACTGATTTTGACCGATGAGTGTGAGGTATAACAGAAGGAAGTACAGTGGTTAGGACTATTCTGTCCAAAGATGTCATGGGCCCAAAATATTTGTGTGGTACAGACTGTGGTCATTGTACATGTGTATCCTGCAATAGGATTCTACCAAAATCTAAATTGCATGGTGTCATTTATCACCATTAGCTGCCAGGAAAACCTCAATGCACATTATTAATGATTCGTAATAAACTGCCAAAAACACCTAAAGCACTGAGCACATTAAAGTATGTATTACTATGATGGCACCAGTACACAAAACATTTGGTTGGACCTGAAAAAGCCAAATAAATTGAAAACACATTGCTAAACTGTGGCCTTCTTTCCTTTTTCAAACTAATGGTCCCATCATTCCATCCTTATGCAAAGTTGCAAATTCAGTGCAATTTTACTTTCTCCCTGCTTGCTGTTCATTCCTCTTTCATGGGGCTGAGCAACAAAATACAGCAGTTGCCATCAGTCTGTTTCACTCAGTTATATAGTGCCGGTGTGTCTTGGTTTGTGTTCAATAGCCAGCATGTGTTCCCCACCTGTGTGAGTGCCCCCCTTCTCTAATACACACATACTATTTAGATTAACCACACCCAGGAAGTGGTCTTCAGTGTGCTGAAATAATACAGTGTACAATAGTACAGTGTTAAATTAAAACCCTGTGTTTGAGCACCCATAGGGACCAAGCAATACATATATCTTGTATCAGCCATTCTTTCTTTCACTCACTTGCTTGCTCGCTCACTCTGGTCACTCTTGTCAGAACTCGTTCATCATATTGCATCAGGTCACCATTCAAAGTTACAGCACATGTTTTCCAGAACTAAGTGACCTGAACCCGTCACCTCTTTTTACATCTAATGTGTGTTCTGCACTGCATACAAGACAGTATCCATCCTACTCTAAAAGGTGGTGGTCTCATTTCTCTGTCTTTGTCTGGTTCAAGATCTTATGACAGACTCAGTTAATCTGTGACAATCCAGAACTTGGGCCAGGCAGCAGAAAACAGCCCATCTGATTCCTTCTGATAGCCGTCTCCAAGCATCATTTCTACAAAAATAAAATTGTACTAGCTCTTAGAAAAACTCAATCGAATAAGCATGAAGTTGGATCACACAAAATTTTGATCTTTTCAGTTGTAGCTAGAGTTGCTTAATATTAGATCCCTCACATCTGGAGCACTTGCTTTGAACTAAACTATGACATAAGGAAATTTGTATAATGTACTTATTTACAAATTTGATTCAGACCACAAACCTACTGAATATTTTGAAATACATTTTTTTTTTATTATTATTATTATTTGGGTAGTGTTTTTACCTCATAGCTAAAGGTTCCTGAGACTGAGCTCAGGTGACTGCATGTGTCGAGTTCTGCAAGTACTTTCCTCCAGTTTCTTTCCACTGTCCAACACATATACTGTAGCTAAGTGGATTGTCTACAATAAATGGTAGAATGTTGTACTGTATGGTCCAATATACACAACGTATGGTACATCAAAAAGTAAATAGCAAAGGACCATACATTTCAGTGGTGCCACTTCAGATTAATCTTTAAACAGAGCTTGGGTTCAGAATTATGTAACACACCTTAAACATCCATTCAAATTTAACAAAGGAATCTGTTTCAGATTAACACTGGAACAAACCTCAGCAGGAGGGAGCAGGCATCTATTGTTCTTGATTGTCCGTCTCAGGAATTGATGCAATATGAGAATATGGATCGAGTTGTGGATGCTTAAAGCCTGCCTTGAGTACTTTCACTACAAAAATGTAGCTAAAGCTGGAATAAACATCTTAAATTTGTCCTTGCTTCAAATCATAATCACTCGAAAGAAACAGCTGGCAGCTTACAACTGATGCTTCCCTGCCAACATAATTCAGTCACAGTTGCACATTTCTTTAACTTTAAGCTGCACAAACAAGCAAATGTAATGAATTTACTAGATTATGTCTTTTCATCTTGAAATAATTAAGAACATACAAGCTATAGCCCGTGAAGTGCTAACCAACGTACATTCATGCTTAGTATAAAATACAAATCTATTCTGCTGTAGTTCTGAATAAAAGTAGGAAGTATTTTTTTCCCCTTTGCTGCTAATTTCGTAAATTTGTTCCACGTCTGAACTTAGCTAATCAGTTCCAATGGAATTAGATGGCATTATAAGGAATGAGACTTAAGGAAAGCAGATCAGAAGAATAACCAGAAGGTTAGTGTATAGTAATTTTTCATATTTGTAATTTTAATACCATTTGAGAGCTGGATGCACTTCTTAGGAAGATCGCATCGCAACCATGTTGTGTGGAAAATGTCAGGCGCTATGGCTAAATTACATTCAGTGTTTACATTTTCAACTAAGTAAATGCAACCACTGCAGCCAAGATACATACAGAAAACAAAGGTTTCCTTGTACGGACTCTTGCACCACTTAATGTTTCTGCAGTTTTTTAGGGGCTTTTTACACCTGGTCACTTCATGTGTTTTCTGTGATCAGATAGCTCTCTGATGGTAAAAAGACCAGGTCTAAATGCCCTCCGAAACGTTTTTGAGACGGATATAAATCCGATCGTTCAAACCACTTCAGGTGGTGGTCTGGGACGCATTTCAGATGAAACTGGACAGGTGTAAATGCATGTGGTTGTTCAAGCCGCATCGCGACCACCTCGAGAAACAAATAAATGTAAATGCTGTTTTTTGTAGCATAACCATCACAACAAGTTTTTTCGTCTTCTTTTTCATTGCATTCTGAAAACCGAATACACCAAAGTGTGTTCCATTTCAATCACCCCGGAAATGAGGTCACATATATTTGCATTTTGGGCGGGAGTAGAAAGATGGGATTGATATCAGATTCGCCAAAACGCATTTATGTGTCCTAATGTAAATGGAACAGTTTTAACAAATCAGATAGCTATCGGATCAGAGAAAACACATTAAGTGACCAGGTGTAAAAAGGCCCTTAATGTCAGTTGAGTGTTCTGAGGCATCTTTCTACCCAGCATATGGCCAATCCCAGAGCTTGCCTTGACTCTTCCACAGTTACGTGTAACATTACTTAAATTTATTATTACATTCACATCACTAATGAGCATGTCTGAGGCAATGGTAGTATGAATAAACTCCCTGATAAAATGGGAAGAAACCTTGAGTGGAAACAGAACCAAAAGTGAACCTCATCCTGGAGACACAAGAGTAAATTAATAAATTATGTCCTTTCTACAATTGTGTACAGTCAAGTGGAGTTATGTAACCAAGAGCTACACGATTTCCTAATGACATTTCAAACACTGGAAATTGTGAGTGCTGGAAGTGATTTCATATCTTTTTATAGCTTTGCAGGCATCAATTAGCTTCATTTCCAGACCCACATTCATCTGACAAGCTTATTGCTTGAGTGTTGTGAGAGTCAAATAATTTGTTATATTCTGGTATTATCATTGCTAATGACAGTTCCTGACCTTCCTAATGGGCTGTAATGAGTCAGTTATGGTCCGAGTCTTGCATTAAATGAGTAAACCATCTTTTGCACATCACATCAAACAAATGTTAATCAAACATAAGGTATCGTTGCATTAACATTTACAGAAACATTTAATTAATATTATTACTGGACAAAGCACCAAGTTGTTAATTCTACCTTTTCTTTTTCTTCCTCTTCTCCATGTCTATGGTAGATCCACAAAACTGTTTGGTAAAAAGTTATGAAATTTAGCACAATGATTAAGGAGGACCGAAGGAAAATCTTTACCAAATTTTGTCCATGTGCTACCAATGTTTCAGATTTGGGCCTATTTATAAAATACATTTATCCTCATAACCTTTGAAAAGTGTGTCCAAATTTGAAGGTCAAGCAATCCTAGATTCACCAGGTTCAAATGTTTAATACAACTTCTATGTTCAATTCAATAAAAAAAATTGTCCAATCTTCATCAGATTTGGCTCTCATTATCAGACAACACCAGAAATCAGAGTAGTAGTTTCACATGCTGCAGCAATGCCACTCTGCTGCCCATTTGTTTAGCGAGACCTTTCCTACTACAATCAGATAATTACTCAACTGTCCATGGTCAAAGCATACAAATCATGAGTGAGACTATAATCCACGGATGAATCCCTTTGCTTAAAATGATTCTGAAACTCAGGCCACAATCGTAGCAGATGTGTGAGGCTCACTGAGTTTGGGTGATTGGCTCCTAAAAATGCAGATATCAAGCAAACATTTTCCAGTCAGTGTAAATGGGGTTTAAGCCTGCTGTAAGGATGGCATTATTAGCACATGCCATTAGCTTTGAAGCATTGTACTTTGAAGCTTCTTGCTCTACAGCTGAATTCGTTTTAGTTTTTTTAATGTTCCGTTGCGGAATGTTTTCCGAAAGTAAGCAACAGAGGCGTATTACAAAGTGCGATGATTTGTTTTATGAAGTGTCAATGGTTTAGTAGATAATATTGCAATTACCGTCCAAAAAAAAGTTTCCTGGTTAAAAATGAACAGTAAATAAATGCAATTTGCAATCCAATCCACTGCTGAGATTGTTAGCTAAAATCACACGTTATGTGCTTACAGTATGCAATGTGACCATGGTCAGGGTCAAGGGGGGTCTAGATCACCAGAGCATGAGGGAGAAATACACTCTGGATGTGATTCCAGTTCCTCACAGTGTGTAATTTAATTACACCGAATCCTAAATGAGATAACAGGCTGACAATATCAACATTGGCATTTCCAAATCAATTAATATAGTTGGATGGTAGCAAATACTCAAATAATCTTGGTGTCATTTTTACTTTGATTTCTGTTTGCTGTTCATTTATAATCACTTGTGAGAATTTGTGAGAATTTCCTATAGTTTAGAATAATAAATAGTTCATATCCTATAGAAGCATTTGCATGACTTGTGTATCCTGTTTACTCCCACAGTATATAGGGGTCAATAAACCACAACTCTATTATCTATTATCTAGAGTTTATGCTCCGGTATGCTGCTGTGTTTGTGTGCTCAAAAAAAAGTTAGAAAGTCTTTGGCTTTCCAATATGCACGCTGCTTTTCCAGCATGACACAAAGAGATTATTCAAGTCTGGCCAATGCCTTTGGAACATTATACTGTATTCCTACTGTATCTACATCTAGACGATGTCCTCGCTCCATGTGTACAGAAGTTACACCATGGTATCAAGGATGTTTGTGCTACCAATAATGTTACATCAAAAACATCATGTGAATTGTTTTTTTTTTTTTCCGGAAAAGTCTACTTGTTTACTGAGTGAATGAGATCCATCCATCCATCCATTTTCTACCGCTTATCCGGGGCCAGGTCGCAGGGGCAGCAGTCTAAGCATGGACACCCAGACTTCCCTCTCCCCAGACACTTCCTCCAGCTCTTCCGGGGGAATACCGAGGTGTTCCCAGGCCAGCCGAGAGACATAGTCCCTCCAGAGTGTCCTAGGTCTTCCCCGGGGCCTCCTCCCGGTTGGACATGCCCGGAACACCTCCCCAGGGAGGCGTCCAGGAGGCATCCAAAACAGATGCCCGAGCCACCTCAGCTGACCCCTCTCAATGTGGAGGAGCAGCGGCTCTACTCTGAGCTCCTCCCGAGTGACTGAGCTCCTCACCCTATCTCTAAGTGTGCGCCCAGCCACCCTGCGGAGGAAATTCATTTCGGCCGCCTGTATCCGGGATCTTGTCCTTTCGGTCATGACCCAAAGCTCATGACCATAGGTGAGGGTAGGAACGTAGATTGACTGGTAAATAGAGAGCTTCGCCTTGTGGCTCAGCTCTTTCTTCACGACAACAGACCGGTATATCGACCGCATCACTGCAGAGGATACACCGATCCGCCTGTCGATCTCCCGCTCCATCCTTTCCTCACTCGTGAACAGGACCCCAAGATACTTAAACTCCTCCACTTGAGGCAGGAGCTCTCCACCAACCTGAAGGGGACAAGCCACCCTTTTCCGGCTGAGAACCATGGCCTCGGACTTGGAGGTGCTGATTCTCATCCCCGCCACTTCACACTCGGCTGCAAACCATCCCAGTGCATGCTGAAGGTCCTGATTTGAAGAAGCCAACAGGACAACATCATCTGCATCCCCGACTGCGCCTAGAAATCCTGTCCATATAAATAATGAACAGGACCGGTGACAAAGGGCCGCTCTGCCGGAGTCCAACATGCACCGGGAACAAGTCTGACTTACTGCCGGCAATGCGAACCAAACTCCTGCTCCGGTCATATAGGGACCGGACAGCCCTTAGCAGAGGGCCCCGAACTCCATACACTCAGAGCACCCCCCACAAGTCACCACGAGGGACACAGACAAATGCCTTCTCCAGATCCACAAAACACATGTGGACTGGTTGGGCAAACTCCCATGAACCCTCCAGCAACCTGGTGAGGGTATAGAGATGGTCCAGTGTTCCACGACCATGACGAAACCCGCATTGTTCCTCCTGAATCCAAGGTTCGACTATCGGCCGAATTCTCCTCTCCAGTACCCTGGTATAGACTTTTCCGGGGAGGCTGAGGAGTGTGATCCCCCTGTAGTTGGAACACACCCTCCAGTCCCCCTTCTTAAACAGAGGGACCACCACCCCTGTCTGCCAGTCCAGAGGCACTGTCCCCAACCACCACGCGATGTTGCAGAGGCGTGTCAACCAAGACAGCCCCACAACATCCAGAGACTTAAGGTACTCAGGGCGGATCTCATCCAGCCCCGGTGCCTTGCCACCGAGGAGCTTCTCAACTACCTCAGTGACCTCAGCTTGGGGGATCGACGAGTCCACAACCAAGCCCTCCACCTCTGCTTCCTCAATGGAAGACATGTTGGTGGGGTTGAGGAGATCCTCGAAGTACTCCTTCCACCGTCCGAGGATGTCACCAGTAAAAGTCAGCAGATTCCCACTCCCACTGTAAACAGTGTGAGCAGGGCACTGCTTTCCCCTCCTGAGGCGCCGGACGGTTTGCCAGAATTTCTTTGAGGCCAACCGATAATCCTTCTCCATGGCCTCACCGAACTCCTCCCAGACCCGAGTTTTTGCCTCTGCAACCACCCGGCTGAAGCTCGCTTGGCCCTCTGGTAACTATCAGCTGCCTCCGGAGTCCCCCGAGCCAACCAGGCTTGATAGGACTCCTTCAGCTTGACGGCATCCCTTACTTCCGGGGTCCACCACCGGGTTCGGGGATTGCTGCCACGACAGGCACCGGAGACCTTACGGCCACAGCTCCGTGTGGCTGCATCGACAATGGAGGTGGAGAACATGGTCCACTCGGACTCAATATCTCCAACCTCCCTCGGGATCTGGTTGAAGCTCTGCCGGAGGTGAGAGTTGAAGATCTCTCTGACAGGAGACTCTGCCAAACGTTCCCAGCGGACCCTCACAGTACGTTTGGGTCTGCCATGTCTGTCCAACTTCCTCCCCTGCCATCGGACCCAACTCACCAGCAGGTGGTGATCAGTTGAGGTGCCCCTCTCTTTACCCGAGTGTCCAAGACATACGGCCGGAGGTCAGATGAAACAACCACAAAGTCGATCATCGACTTCCGACCTAGGGTGTCCTGGTGCCATGTGTACTTTTGGACACCCTTATGCTTGAACATGGTGTTCGTTATGGACAAACTGTGACTAGCACAGAAGTCCAATAACAGAACACCACTCGGGTTCAGTTCGGTGGGGCCGTTCCTTCCAATCACGCCCCTCCAGGTGTCACTGTCACTGCCCACGTGAGCGTTGAAGTCCCCCAATAAAACGACGGAGAGATGCACCCCTCCCAGAGATGCCAAGAAGGTTGAGTACTCTACACTGCCATTTGCCCCATAAGCACAAATAACAGTGAGAGACCTCTCCCCGACCTGAAGGCGCAGGGAAACGACCCTCTCGTTCACCGGGGTGAACTCCAACACATGGCTGCTGAGCTGGGGGGGCTATGAGCAAGCCCACACCAGCCCGCCGCCTCTCAACGCAGGCAACTCCAGAGTAATAGAGAGTCCAGCCTCTCTCTCTCGAGGAGTTGGGTTCCAGAGCCCAAGCTGTGCGTTGAGGCGAGCCCAACTATCTCTAGTCAGTATCTCTCAACCTCCCGCACCAGCTCAGGCTCCTTCCCCCCCAGCGAGGTGACATTCCATGTCCCTAGAGTCAGATTCCGTGTCCGGAGATTGGGTCACCGCCTTCAACTGCCACCCAATCCACATTGCACCAGCCCCTTACGGTTTCTCCTGCAGGTGGTGGGCCCACAGGAGATTGGCCCCATGTCGCTCCTTCGGGCTGAGCACGGCCGGGCCCCGTGGGGTAAGTGAATGAGATGTGAATGAAAAACAGACAGCCTAGTTTCACTTGACAAAATTTGTGTTTGTCCTCAGCACCCGGGTGAAGGGATACTATATAGTGTATATACGATGGGTTAGATTATGTAGAAGTGTGTTGGCATGCAAATGAGACATTAAAGTCTTAAGACCACAATATAATACTGTGTTTAAGAACCAGTGGACACAACCAACGGACTATAAACACTACTAAGGAGATAAAATAAGTCCAGGTGTGACAAACTACATGCAAGTGCAAAGAATTATCGAGGGGGAATGACTAAGGTGTAGCAGGGAGAAGATTCGAAAGTAAACGGGAAACAAAACAGGAAGTGTTGTCGATCGGTTACAGACTTCGGCAAGTCATGTATGTGATGTACACGCGTTCTTCATTTGTGCCATAACACACTGAACACACACAATACATGCTTGTGTACATGCTTTCAAACTCCATCCTTGTTTTCCCTTAAATCAACTGCTGCAGATGAGACTCAGTTGATCCCAGACACACAGAGTTGAGCTGCAGTGTTTCCACATCTGGAATCCATGCACAGGTCCAAAAAGACCAAAAGACACAGGCTATAATTGTTTTCCACCCCTATAGACCCCATTGTACATAAGACAATAAAAGGATCAGTAAAAAGACTGGCCTGTCATACAGGTTCTCTAATGAATAGGAGAGTAAGACTGCTTTCTGGGAAAGTTTCATGGGTTATTGATAGCACTCGATTGTGTTATGAGAGAAGAATATTTAATAGCTCTTTGGAGCTGCAATTTCAGATGTAAAATTTGAGCACACATCTGTAAACACTTTCAGTGGTCAGGAAAACAGCTTTGTTTCACCGAAAAAGAATGTATTCCTCGTTTCTCTTTTCTAGGAGTCTACATGCACCTAAAACACCTTCAGACGATCACTTAAACTGACTTCAAACACACTGTGAAGTTGTTACTGATAAAATGCAGTGCTAGGGTCCAAATTGGTTGTCAACCAACCAGGAAAAGATTAAGCAGTCGACTGGTCTAGTGAGTGGTCTAGTGAGTGATCACGCTTATTTCAATCATGTGATGTGTTTGCGCAGCATGCTGCAGACTGAAACGAATCCCTTCTGTTAGTCTCATACGCAAATCTTGACCCAGACAAGGCTCCACATGTGCCTGTGTGTGTGTAAGAGTTTCCTCCTCAGCAAGTCTGTAGTGTGATGGATGGATCTTTTTCTCAGCCTCTGTGACTGTGTGTAAGACAACTGCAATGAGGAGACCTATTAGCAGCGTTAATTCTAAAAAAACTATTTGGGTTTTAAAAACCTAAGCTTCTCTTTAAGCTGCTTAAGACTCTCCAGAAAAGGAAAGTGCCGCTGTCCATTCTGAAGTCAAGTCTCTGCAGGGAGCATCTAGTACAGGACTCTGCACTCGACAGATAATCCTGCAGCTCCTTTAATGTAGCTCATGGAAGCCTCCTTTGTAAGCTTATGCCTCGTCCTTTTTAGAAATTTTGCAGAGACGTCCTGTTTGTCACTGTGGTGCTCAATTTGCCGATTTCTGTTGGCCCTTATATGCTGTTCCATGGCGTATCTAATGGCCTGAAAAAAAAATATATATATTTTCCCGATCAATGTCTTTCATCGAGAGAGATACATCACATGATTTTAAAACTGACTTTTGAAGTCCATGGCTTCAGTAGAAACAGCTGATCTTTATTTGGGTTTAAAAATACATCATTTTATTGATGACAGCACCCTAAGAATTGCTTTTTGAACATGAGATTGAACGTGATTGGTTCATTTTGAACACAGCCACATCCTTTATTATAAAATGGTATGAAGACTTATGTATATGTATTGTATTTCAGAGCCCTATAGCTGTGGCATTTGCTAGATTACACTCTTCTGTATGTGATTATACATCAAATCACGTGCCACACATACAGTACATTGCTCTTGCACTGATTTGCTTAATCAAATTCCTGTGTAGCTTATAGATCTGGTATCAAAACCAAACCGTTTTTTTTATCCATATTCTGGCATTTGATCCAGCGGCAAATATAGTTTTGCTTCTAGCAGATGGTCCAATTTCCGTTCTGCAACTTCTGCAATCCATCAATGTATGAACTCTGAGCTCCCCCCTTATTTTGTATTGCATGTCTTTGCATTGTTCTATTGTAAATGAGGAACAGAAATCTCACAGTTTGTGTTATAATAGAAAATGTGTTCGTTTTTAACAAAAAAAAAAAAAAAAAAAGGTGACTTTGCATAAGCCCAATTTCAATTTCGGTCTCCATTTCATTTTCATCCATAATGTGTTTCTGATCAGGTTGGATCACCCTTTATCAACCTTTCCAGAGAATCCAAAAGCATTTGGAAAGAAAGAAATTTAAAAAAAAGACTCTACTGGAGACTCACTCGTCTGCAGCATACTGTACTTGACCACACATTCTACTGGAAACCTTTTCTGGAATAAGACACAGACATACTAAACATCTTATGTAACATTCACCTTTTGTTAAATTCAGTAATTTTTAAAAATTTCCCTACAATGTTAAAAATATTTTTTAGAATCAGGCTTAATTTGTTTTTGAGATAAAATACAGTTAACATCATTTATACTCTAAGAAGAGATAACAAATTCTACTGATTATTTGTAAAACATTTAACAGAATCTGTTGATTACATATAATATTACATATAATGCCCAGTTCTCAATATAGACTTAAATAAATAAATAAACAAACAAACAAATAAACAAACAAATAAATAAATAATTATACATATATAAGTACAGTAAAACACAAGACAGCTGCAAAACAGAGACAAATACTTGCACCTATCAATCTGTACAAATGTCTTTGGCAACCGAATCAGAGGTCAAATCTAAGTCAAAAATGACGTACCGCTTTGTTCCACATGTGGGCCGCAAGGTGTTTCAACATATGGGTATAGTTAAATGGGATCATTAACAAGATTATTAGTGTGATTGGTGGAACAAATATCTTCTGACTTCCCTTTGTTTTTGGATTTGTTCTGCTCTGCAACAAGCTTCCTTAACAGTCCGAACAGAGCAAAAAAAAAAAAAAGTTGAATAAAGTAATTACACAGCACAACTCTCAAACGTGCCTAATTTATGAGAAAGGTCAGTGTGGTACATGGCATGTAAGTTGCTTTTAGTTCTCAAAGACACATCAGAATAAATAATTGCTGCAACATATCGTTACGGCTTCGTCTTCAGGTCTTGGAGGCCCTTAAATTAAAGGATGTTGTAGTTCAGTGTTTAAGGCGTTGAATTACAGCTCAGAAGTTTGAACCCCACTGCTGGGCCCCTGAGCAAGGCCCTTAACCGTCAATTGCACAGTATGTCGCTCTGTTTAAGGACATCAGCCATATGCCATAAATGTAAATTCTCTGTGAAGGCCCTCACAGACTATCTGGTAGACTCGGGGTGTAATTGTTTGGAGGACAAACCCTACTAGGAATATGCTGGAAATCCTATAGTTCCATAGATGTGGACTGTATCCATGTGGGTGTCAAGTCAACCACAATAACAAGTCTAGTCATGCACTGATGTACTTGTATTTAGTATACTTCCATCTATTTGTTCACTAATGTTTAGTTTCATATTTGTTTCCTTGGCTGGTTATACTGCTGGTTTATTCATGCCCTCTTTCCTTTTGTGTTCAAGTTCTGCTTTTATTCTTTGATTCTTAATTTTTCTTGCCATGTTATGTTATTGGGCAAGTGCCATTCCAGGAGTGCCCATAGCCATCCCCAAAACACCCTTAACAGCATGCAACCCACCGCAGGGTACAGATCAGACACACTCACACACCCATTCACACACTACAGACATGTATTTGGACTGGGGAGGAAACTAAATTATTCAGAGAAAACCCTTAAAGCACAGGACGAATGTGGAAACTGTGCATATACAATACAGGATGGAAGTGGTATTTGAACTCCCAAACTAAAATGTGTGAAGCAAACAAATGTTTATTACATAGAACATTTCTGCTTACTACAGAAAATTCCAATTTATAGCTGTTACTGTGCTTACTATGGGTACTACTGTAGTTAAACACCCAATGCTCTTTCCATCAGTGACCTTTTTGCTTACTATTGTTGAGAAAGGCTATTGTTGAGGAAAAATAATTAGAATTGCCATATTGTGTGTCAGTTTGTCAATATTAATGTCTTGTTTAGAATGTAGAGTGTAGAATGAAAGTAGTGTTACAGTTGCAATTGTGCTGTTGTACTAAATGTGTTGATACTTAATGCCTCAGCATGCTTGCTTGTTTGTTATTGCCTAATCATTTTGTCATTGTAATTTGCTCTGGAAAAGTGTCTGTGCCAAATGTGATTAAACACACAATGTGTATATGCCAGTCTACAGACACGTGTATGCAAGAGAAATCCCTAGGAGAGATTCCCTACCGAGTTTTCCATCGTCAGATTGGCGGGGGAGCTTGGTGATTTGCCCAAAAAGCTCCCTGTGATTGGCTTTGACCTCCATGCTGATTTCATTATATTGTGCATTTTATTTCATGACACATCTGCAACAAATTTGCTGTTGAAGTAACTAGGGATGGTCATTTTTCATCATCAGATTCAATTATTCATATGTAACAAGAGTTGCTAAGTTGTCCAACTAAATTCAGTGAAGTCACAAAGACTAAAGCTCTTTTTTTCTTCCTCTGTCGGTGTGCACTGTCCTTCAGGGGATGACCAACTGATGGAAGCCAATAATATTACACATTAAAATCAAGAGCCTAATAAGGAGTAAACTTTAATCCTTCTTGAAGCGATTTCTTTCTTACTCCCACCACTTATTTCTCTTGTGGTGGGAGTAAAAGTGCTCCTGAGAATTTTTTTGTGATTTACACTAGTTGTTGATTATGGAGGCCATGAAAGGTGCTTGACTTCAAAATGGTGCTCAGTAAACCACACTGAACACTTTTACCTGTATACCTGTTGCTCTTTCAGCTACTCCCTGTTCAGGGTCACCACCGCAGATCATTTGGTCCACATATTTCCTTTGGCACAGGTTTTATACCGGATGCCCTTCCTGACATAACCCTCCCATTTATCCGGGCTTGGGAATGAAATGGAGATTTGAGTTGAATGTTGAACCAATGAGTTGAAATGAGATTTAAGCCCTTGGTGGCTGGGCTTCGTTTCTGCCCGGGAACAGAAACCAGGCCACGGCAATGAGAGCATGGGATCCTGATGCTGGAACACAACAGGAAAACACCTTTAACAGTATGAATGAGGAAACAATAATCCAAGAACAAGAGAACATAATCAGGAACAAGTGTTTACCAAGGCATGGCAATACGATACCCTGCGCTAGGACTGTCTAAGCATTTTAATTATTTTCAAGACTTAATGTTAGATACAGGGGCATGGTGGCTTAGTGGGTAACATATTTACCTTGTTGAAGGTTAAAGTTCTTGCCTCCACACTGGAGTTTGCAGATTATCCAGGTGCATTAAGGGGTTTCCCATAATCCCAGTCCAAAGACATGTATTGTAGAGGCTATGAGTAACAGTTCTAAAATGTCTGTAGTGTGTGAATGGGAGTGTGTGTGTGTGTGTGTGTGTGTGTGTGTGTGTGTGTGTGTGTGTGTGTGTGTGTGTGTGTGTGTGTGTGTGTGGCTGGTTCATGTGACCAGCTACAGTAAGGACTGAGGCCTTAGCTACAGTTCACAATGCCTTATACTTATCTAACAATTTAACAACTAGCAAGTTATGGTGGAGAAAATGTGTGTGTTTGTCTGTGTGTGTGTATATATATTTTTTATTTTAATTTTGTATATATATATATATATATATATATATATATATATATATATATATATATATATATATATATATATATATATATATATTTTACATGAATTAGATATTATATAATTATATGTTAATTATAGCTATTTTATATATCTAAAATATTTTGTACTATTACCAAATATGAGTCTAATATCCTCTGTTTTGTAGACTTTGTATTGGAGGATTGTGTAATTATGTATTGTGTAATTATGCCCCTGCAACTCTTTGTACTAAAGACAACAAATAGATAGATGTTCATCTAGCACTGGCTGAAGAAAATAGAGTACTTCATTATACAGACCACAACGCTACCATTAGCATGCTTTAAATTATCTATATCTTTAAATTCCTTGATATTCCTAAAGGGAACATTTGAGCCTGAAACCTCATTCAACAACTATAATTGTATTGTCTTAATCTGTCATTTTATTATTAAAGCAAGCATGTTTGTCTGGCTCATTTATCATCTGGAGTAATTACAAATCATGCAGTAGGATGTTCCTGGCACAAATCGTACTTGATCATTAAAATGTTGTTTGGGCAAGTAAATGCAGCATATGCTTTAATTTTTGAACGTTATTTAAATTGAATTGGGTATTTGCATCAATATTTCACACGTTCTTCTGCTGATTGATGAAACAATTAAATAATTCATTAAGTATTTCAAGGGGGGACACAGTGGCTTAGTGGTTAGCATGTTTGCCTCACACCTCCAGGGTTGGGGGGTCGATTCTCGCATCCGCCTTGTGTGTGTGGAGTTTGCATGTTCTCCCCGTGCCTCGGGGGTTTCCTCTGGGTACTCCGGTTTCCTCCCCCGGTCCAAAGAAATTGTCCGCAGTGTGTGATTGTGTGAGTGAATGAGAGAGTGTGTGTGCCCTGTGATGGGTTGGCACTCTGTCCAGGGTGTATCCTACCTCGATGCCCGATGACGCCTGAGATAGGCACAGGCTCCCCGTGACCCGAGAAGTTCTGATAAGCGGTAGAAAATTAATGAATGAAGTATTTCGAGCCACTATTCAGCAGGACATCTGAATAACAGAATCTAGTTAGTTCTAGACCTGCATTGTAAGGTACATCTGTTGCTGTAAAACTACTTTGTATTTGTTGGCAGCTTCATGACTATACAAAGCAATCAATGGGCTAAATGATTTCCACAAGATGTCCACCCATGCCATTATAAATTCCATTACCATACTTGATAGCTGGCAGGAGATCCATTAGATTGAATGCATCCTTAAACTTCCATCAAACATAAAACTGTCCAGATGTAGGAAATATGGTGAAAGTCGGACCATATTCATTTTTTCATTGCTCTGGGGTCATTACATCAGTAAAATGTCTTTGCACACTGGTCTTTGATGCAGACGGTTTCTGAAAAGCAGCACTACCATGAAGTACAGCTTTGTTTCACTTACAGTTTTGAGACTTGATGATCATTCATTCAGATTCAGTTACTTTTATTAAATATACGATTGATGTATTTCTACTTTTGTATGAAACTGAACATAGACAAGTCACTAGAGTGCAGTGTGGATGTGGAGAATGAGCGTACCATGTCCTACTTCACTAAAACATTTCACTATGTATAGGGATGTGATAGCCTAGTGGTTATGGAGTTGGGCTACATATTGGAAGGTTGTGAGTTCGATTCCTACGTCCACCAAGCTGACACTGCTGGGTTACTGAGCAAGGCCCTTAACCCTCAATTGCTCAGTTGTATCAAAAAAGAGATCAAGTGTAAGTCGCTCTGCGATAAGGCCTTATGGTAAATGTAAATATGCTGGCAGGTCACAAACCATATCCTTTGCTTACATAGAATGCATAAAGTACATCCATGCTGAAAAAAAAACATTAACTAGCTATTTTTTAATCTGAGTTTGCCTTTTATGTTTTCGAGTGAAATTGTAGCCAATGGTAAATATTGTTTACTTACATATTATTTTACATGTGATTCATTTATTATGAAACTGTTTAAAAATTAGTTAGGCATATGAATAACAAACGTCCAGACATATTTAATAAAACTGACTTTTAAAAGGAAAACATGACAACTTCATTTCATCCCAAACACACCTCCAGGCTGTGTAAGGGCTATTTGACCATGAAGGAGAGTGATGGGGTGCTGCACCAGATGACCTGGCCTCCACAGTCACCGGACCTGAACCCAATCGAGATGGTTTTGGGTGAGCTGGACCACAGAGTGAAGGCAAAAGGTCCAACAAGTGCTAAGCATCTCTGGGAACTCCTTCAAGATTGTTGGAAGACCATTTCAGGTGACTACATCTTGAAGCTCATCAAGAGAATGCCAAGAGTGTGCAAAGCAGTAATCAAAGCAAAAGGTGGCTACTTTGAAGAACCTAGAATATGACATATTTTCAGTTGTTTCACACTTTTTTGTTATGTACGTATATAATTCCACACGTGTTAATTCATAGTTTTGATGCCTTCAGTGTGAATCTACAATTTTCATAGTCATGAAAATAAAGAAAACTTTGAATGAGAAGATGTGTCTGTACTATATATATATATATATATATATATATATACATTACATACACACATATTGATGTAAAAAAATTAAGAAAAGAGGCTTTAGTGTTTAAATCTTCCAGTTAAGTAATAGTCATCATGTTAATTGCGTTTTGACCCTAAAGTGTAGGCATGGTATGGGAGACCCTTGGGAACATGGGACTCTTCTCTCGTGGGTAAGTGTTAAGCCCAGTGACTCTTTACTAGGCCCAGATGTTCTATTTACAACCTCATTACTGATTCCTTTGAACGTGCCATTTCTTTACAGATTAAACTCAATAAAACGGCAGGGCTGTTGGTTTCCATCAACAAACACACTACAAATAACACCACCCCGTAGTGATGTTAATTAAATCAATGCCATCTTTCCCGAAAGCATCCACGAATAGCAGGGCAAAAATGCCAATATATAAGATAGGGGTGTAATAACTTCTGAATGCAGTGATTTAAATGATTTAATATGGGACATTCTAAACAAACTTAACATGTGGCTGCAGTGTAAAGGAACAAGGGCTTGTTCAGCATCAACATCCCTGATGTGTCAACCATCATTCATCAGACCTAATGTTAGTGCTTTGCTAAAGAAAGCATGGTAACCCTGTTACCCCGCTGTGTTAATTATACCCATTTACAAACATGTCAAAGACCTCCATCATGGAGGTGTTGACACTGCACGCTAAACAGTATGCGCTGCATTACTGAAAGTTTGCTCATGTCTGAAATAATAACGAGCCCATGAATTCCCACAATGAACCACAACACATAATGTCCAAGAGATACAGAATTCCCATAAGGCATCACAGTGCTAGAGACTGCTTAGAGCTCATAGGACAAATACGATGAATTATAGATGCAAATAATATGTTTCATAAACAGCATAAGGTACAAAAAATTTTTTTTTATATTTGGGGGTGCGGGGTGTTGGGGATGGGACAGGTTTCTTAGAGATACTCCATTTACCTGCAGCTCTTTCAGGTAGGCAGACTGGTGACACTAAATTGTTCTTATGTGTTAACAAGTCTATGAAGGTGTGTATAAATTTGTGTGTGTGTCTGTGATAAACTTGCATCCCATATTTTTTTATTTTTTGCAACAAGCAGAAGACCATATACAAGTATGGTTGAAGTAATAATTTATAAGCCTAATCAGAAAAAGAAAATATATCTCCGTATTTATTTATTATAGTATTTAACCATTTGGTAAAGGCATAGTAAACACCATGGGCACTTCTTTAATACAATATTGAGGAGCATTGTGTACTACATGCCGGCTGTGATCGTTGTGCCTAATGAGACTTAACATTGTACTACAATGTACCTGGCTTCTCAAAATCAATAGCTGTACACTATCCTTTAACAACAAGACATGGTGACGAGCATTAGACAAGCAGCTGGAGCAGATTTCTTCAGATTTCTTCAGCTCCTACACTGCAATGCAAGACACTGTGGTGCAAGAAAAGAAATTTACAGAGTTTATTCTGCATGTTTCCAATCGTCAGTGGATTGCTGAATTCCTGTCTGGCAACAAACAGTGTGTGCATGGGTTGTCTGGAACCATAGGTACTGGTACACCACAGGACTGTGTGTGTTCTCCTTCCCCATCACTATTCTGTGCGTGCACAAAATTGCGCCTCTAGTGACCGACTGGTCAAACTTCTCTTACAATGTGTCTATGTATGAACAGAGAGTCGGTCAACCTGGTATGAAAAAACACCTACTTCTCAAACCTCAATACAGTATATTGTTTTTACCTTTAAGGGGGAAAAAAAGCTGAGTCACTTCTGGTTCCAGGCACAATAACGTCACAGAACCTCAAATAGAACTACAACATGACCTCAGACAAGTCCTACAAGGGGTTATTCTTCCTGGTTCTGCTGAAATAATCTTAATGTCATCCATACCACAGTGGTTTGGCACTCGTGTTGAATAAATAACAATTTACGACAACATTAATTTTCAAAAAATACTAACAGAATAACACAAAACAGATGTATACATAAAAAAAAAAAACTTGAGAGGATATTAAACACAGAATATGTCTCCTCCAAAAAATTAAATAAATAAACAAACATACAAATTAAATTCAATTGCTCGAAATATGGACAAAGTAAAGTACTGTGCACTTAAACAATATTCAACACAACTATTAAATTAAACTAAGTTATTACTCTGAATGATTCCCTGGCTACTCTGTGTCTAATTGGACGAAAACTCCTCCCACTCTTTCTCTAACTAATTAACGGTGACACTTTCCTCCATAAGGGTGGAAATATACATAACTGACCCAATTATCATTTACTGATCAAACCTGATGGTTAAAAGTGCAGGTTTTCCAGGATTTTTTCCTGGAACATTTTCATGCAAAACTTTTATAGTATCCCAATCCGGTTTACAGTCTGCATAACTTTCTTCCTATCCCTATCCCGGTTACACAAGCCAAGATGCAGATGCACTCAGTAATGAGTTCATTTGAACTTGCAGTGTATTACTTATTGTATTCTGTGACCTGAACCTGTCATAGTTTGAGTGTCTTGCTTTAAAAAATAATTAAGTCTTTTATAACTATTTGCACATTCTGTGAAACAGCTCACATTTGGATATCATATGTGAGAAGTATTTATGGCTTTTCTTTTATATTGTTTATCATCTGTGCTTTTTGATTGACTAGTTAAAATTGATTTTGTCTACATGAGCATGGTTAGGTTTATGCCAAACGTAGCATCAATATAGGCCACATTTTACTCTTTTAAACCCAAAGAACCTTTTTCCAAATGTTTGCAGGCACGAGTCTCGTTCTTTTGGCAAACATAAAATAGAATGCTTTTTTCCCCATAATAAAGTGTTTCTCTATCTCTCTCTTGGTCCCTTTAATAATATTTTGTGGTGCTCAGTGGGATATTTAAAAGTTTTTTCTTTTTTTTTTTTTTAAATTGTCTTCACACCCACCAAACAATGATAACTTTCTAGAAGCAGCTAAACATCACATTATATTTAATCTAACATAGCTTAGAATGAGATAAGGGAATAAGGAATCTCAAACCTAGTCAAGATTTATAGTCAGATACTACCTTGGATGTAGCTCATTGCTCATTTATTATGTGTGGTTGTGTTCAGCATGTTCTTACTTTACTGCTTTGATTTACACTACAAGGTATCTTTGATTTACAGTATGTACCTGAACAGACTTGCATAAGTTATTAACAATTAGAGTTTACAACAACTCAGTGCTTTTATGATATAACCTGGTGCACACGGTGTATTATGTTAAATGGCAGAATTCTGGGAGTTCGAGTTTCTTTGTATTTCTCTGGATAATGATGTTACATTAAAAAATATAATTACAAAGTATAATATAAACCTTCTTTGATTCTCAGGAAACGTCTTTAAAGGCCTATTCTTTTGTTCTAAAGCATTTTGCACAACCTTTATCAGGTTTTAGTTTTCTTATTGCATTTTGTTATTTAGTTTGTAAAAAAATAAAATTCTTGTCAATATTCAAAAAACAAAACAAAACAAAAAAATAGACTCCATCATGAAATATTTGCAAATATTATGGAACATTTTAGCCATAAACTTACTGCATTAGTTCAGCTCAGGCCATTGTTCTAGATTGGAAGCAAACTATAGTAACTTAATAAAAAGAGCATGTATACCAATGAATTCAAAAAGAAATTGTTGTGTCTGGCATTTTTTGGCCCATGTTTATGAGTCATCCTCAAAATGTGATTTGTGTGTTTTGTAATAAGCAAAAATGCAAATGTGTGAAGTAAAATACCATTTTAATAGAATAAAAAAAATGTATCCTGTCTATTGATTGGTTTGTTAGCATAAATAGAGCAATGGAGCTGTTTAGGCTTGAAGTAGAAAAGAGACTCTCCTGTTTACGTCCTAGTTTATCATGTGTAATACTTTTGGAGTGGTGGCTCAAGTGTAAGCCTCTGGGTTGTTGCTGGGAGGATCAAGGTTTTAGCCCCAGCACTGCCAAGCTGCCACTGTTGCCCTTACCTCTCACTGTTCCAGAGGTCCTGTATCATGGCTGACCCTGTGCTTTGACCCCAACCTCCAAATCTTTTGGGATATGCAAAAAAAGAATTTCACTGTGTTGTAATGCATATGTGACAAAATAAAACATCTATTTCAATGCTAATCAGTTTGAAGTGCTAATCTGGATATTTGTTTAATTTTCTTTATTTGCTTACTTGATTATTTTAACTTGGGAATGAAAGAATCAAGGCAAGGATGAAATACATTGATGAACATATTTTCAACAACAAACCTCTAACAAGGGCTTGTCGTTGTAACAGCAGATCCGGATATTATCCTTTGTCTAGTCTGGGTAAACTCTATTGAGTACTAGTATGACATGTGACACTTATTTTTGTTGACTTTCTCAAATCACATAAACTCACAGTTTCACTTGTTGCGAATATTTGGTTTGACTCACGGATTGACTCGCCTGCTATATGTGTTTGGATTGTGAATTTGTCATTAAACCTATCGGCATACGGATCATAGTTCTGCCCAGTTTCCAAAAGTTTCTCTGGAGATTAATTGCTTTAAAATGTAACTTTGATCCAGCCTTTGTTGCAGCTTTTTATGTGTATTGAACCACTTTTTATTGTAGTTTTTGCTTGTATCAAATGCGATAATTAGAGACAACACACAAGGTAATGGAACCAAACACATTATGTTTATGAAGACATGGCAATCATGCCAAAGCTTGTAAACTTTTGCAGATGGAAGGAAATCCGGAGATGGAGATTTTACATTTTTGTTTTATGTGACAATATAGAACAAGGAACAAAGAGATGAGGAAGTGTCAATGTCAATACCATCACTTGGCTTATTTTAAACTCTTTCAAACTATCAGTACGCGTGAGTTGTACCTTAAATATTAATTACCTCTGGCTCTCATGGGTTGCACACCAAAAACCACATATCAAACTGACTCTGGAACACAATATGGTCTATAAAAGAAAATCTTTCCATTTTTATAGCGATTTGATTGCCTTATTTCGTATTAATTAGCTTAGCTGTTCCCTGGCTCCTGATTCTCATCAACTGTATGCTTTTTATTTGGAAAAATATAGATCTTGATTTGCGCAGCTTTCATCACAATTAGTCATTTTATTTTCTCCTAATATTCATGATTGAATTTAACTAGGCCAAGCTACCCTCAATTGTGGCTCGACAGACCTTCAATGCCTCCAAAATAGTAGGAACATCAGTGAAGATACAAATTTGCTAACACAGACCAAGTGTGGTCGGAGATCCAGATGTAAGATCTATTGAGCCATTTATAGTTGATCGTCATGAGCCATATTTTCAGCATGGCTAAAAAATGAACAGAAAATATACTGAAACTATAGTGAAAGTATAGATAATGAACCAAGTATCCAGCCAAGAATGTATTCAAATAGAAGTCAAGTATTATTATTTATTATTTATATTATTATGCAATTATATAATGCTATTATACTCTTGTGTTTTTGCACATGTAATGTAGAATATACACTGTGTACACCGGCTGGTACTGTTTGTGTATTGTCTTCTGTGTAGTCTTGTATTGTTTGTTTGTGCTCTTTTGTCTTGCCCTTTTTGCACTAGGTTGCAAAGATGCACTTTATGTGGCTTGGACTAACTTACGTTAAGTCTTTAGCTCTGTGTTGTTCTATGTAGCTCTGCTTTTGCTCTATATAGCACCATGGTCCTGGAGAAAAGTTTCATTTCATTCATCACTGACTCATCAGCTATATATGGTTGAAATAACAATAAAAGCTTTAATCTTGATTTGACTTGACTTATCCAAAACTAATAGATGAGTCATTATAAAGGAATTAAACAGAAGGAAAATATCATGCCAATATTTACCATTATATTTACATTATATACATTATATTTACATTATATATACACAATTTATATAGGCTAACCTGGCAAAAAAAAAAAACATGTTAACTTTGTAAAATGTAGTCAGGTAAAGTTAAGGTGCCTTCTAGGGAGGTTTGTACTGTACCATATAGTTGGGAAAAGGAGACAGAGATGTTAGTTAGTCCAAACATTTTACTGACATAGGACCAAGGACAATCAAGCCCAGTTTCATCACTCATGTCTGAGCAGAAGCACACAGAGATCTGGACTTGATGCTAAGTCGAACCCGTTCGTTTCACATACAGTATCACAGGATGGATAACAGAAGAGAGTTGAGTACCTAAGCATACTGAGTAGAGGCTCTAAATTAAACTTAAATAGTTTTTTTTCTTGTAAATGTATTTAAAGAACAAAGTATTACATTTTAATAATAATTCAAGTAAAAAATTCACACTTGCTTCACAACAGTACGGTTATACTGCAGGATTTATTTAGAACATGGCAGCTAAAACAAGACACAACCCCAACATATGTTTAACAAGGACAGGTGAACAGCAAACCTAAACCAAACCAAAGGGAAATAAATAAATAAAAACACTAAACAGGAATATCATACACAAAGAACAGAGGACTCAACACTAAACAGATGAGGAGAAAAACAGTATGGGTGTATGGGTGTGTAATTGAACACAGGTGAGTCAGTTATACAACAAAATGGGTGTGTAATTCAACACAGGTGAGCCAGTTACATGTATAGACACCTTTATTTTCATTTCATAATTACATATACCTTTAAGTGAATTTTTTTCTTCGCGTATCCCAACTTTGGAGGTTGGGATCAGAGCGCAGGGTCAGACATGATACAGCACCACTGGAGCAGAGAGAGTTAAGGACCTTGCTCAAGGCCCAAACAGTGGCAGCAACCCTAATCCTCCAATCGAGTGATTGAGTGATCAATGAATAGCGTGTTTGAGCATGTGAAGTGGTTTGTGGTTAGCTGAGAATTTAAATCCAATGTAGAAGTGTTATGTTAAATGGCAGAATTCTGGGAGTTTGAGTTTCTTTGTATTTCTCTGGATAATTATGTTACATTAACCATAGTAAGAAAGTATAACTATAAAGTTAGTATGATTCTCAGGAAACGTCTTTAAAGGCCTGTTATTTTGTTCTAAAGCATTTTGCACAACCTCTATCAGATTTTAGTTTTCCTATTGTATTTTGTTATTTAGTCTGTAAAAAATAAAATTCCTGTCAATATTCAAAAAGAAAAAGAAAAAAAAAAAGACTCCAATATGAAATATTTGTAAACATTATGGAACATTTTAAACTTACTGCATTAGTTCAGCTCAGGCCATTGTTCTAGATTGGAAGCAAACTAACTTAATAAAAAGAGCATGTATACCAATGAAGTCAAAAAGAAATTGTTGTGTCTAGGATTTTTTGGCCCATGTTTTTGAGTCATCCTCAAAATGTGATTTGTGTGTTTTGTAATAAGCAAAAAGACAAATCATGCTGAAAACTTTACGACACAGTATTAAAAGTCATTTCATTTCACTTCCCAAGAAGTCAATATTCAAATCATTTTGGTGGACTTTACATTATAATTTATATAGTATGAACACATCTATGAATTATACAGTACGTGATATGTACTGTATGTATGTTATTACTAGATAAATTCTAGCTTTGGCATTAGTGAGAATAAATCCTAGCCAATGCAAAATAATAAAAAATGTCAGGCAGGATTTTTGGCAAAGGCCTTGAAATTTTATATATATATATATATATACACATACATATATATAAAGAAAGTGAAAAGAAAATGTGAAATATATTTAGAGGTATTCCGTCATTTTATAACATGATCTGCTTTCAATTTGGCAAACTAAAGTCACATTTGACTGCAAAGGTGAATACATGTGGTTAAAATCTTATCAGGATGCAATCCAGATGCGAGACACTTAACAACCAGATCGAAACTGGATGTTGGGAAAAAAGTGTTTACCAGAAATATTTACCTAACATGCTTGGATTCACAAGTTCTAGAGAATACATTGAGGTTATTAAAAGAGCTATTTTATGTATCGTCAGCGTGAATGTTTTTACGGGCTTGACATGGTGAATACGAAGAGCTACATCTCTTCTGTGAAGCTGGAGACTTCCATGAGACTTCCTTATACATTTAATTTGTGAAATGTATTGTCAAACAAGAAATCTGTACATACTGTAGTTAAGTAAATAAGCATAAAACTAGAATTACATGTTTAAATTAGATCAGAAACTTACACACAATTAAAATGTATATATTTTACCTTTTTAAATAATTGCTGCTATTTTTGGTGGTTTATTAAATAGGAACTTTGTTATACCATGAATAAAACTTATTCTGATTACTTATCCTTTCAGCCTAATATGTTTGTAATGGTACCTAGTCAAATAAATCAAGATAGAGATTTTATGATTGTTCCCAGCCACCCGACATCAAGCCCAATCTTGGAGGCTGGATAATGTGCAGAAGAGCCTGACTGCTTCAATCCTTTGCTTTGATCACTCTTCAGACGGTCATGTTGACATCTTCCACAGCCCATGTATGCTTATTAAAATCATTGTGAAACACAACAGCCCAAAGATACATGACAAACATAACTACCTATGTCTGTAATCTGTATATTAACCCAAATCAAATGAATGACATATATTTTTTTTTTTGTTTCAGAGAAACTCTGACCATGACCTGCAGTTTGTTCTCAGATGTCTAGTACCGTAATTAGTTCAAGTACATTCTTAATAAAAACTGAAGAGTATAAAGCACTGACCAGGTATCGTAAACGTTTTTGGCGAAATTTACAAAATCTGTTCTAGAATTTCTATTCGCATGAAGAAGCTTTCACAACATTTAATCTCTTAGCTAAGATCAAGACTCGTCTTTTTCTCAAGGGAATAGAAAATGTCATGCACTTGCTACACATTGATTGTCTGGACATTAGGATTTAACGGTTGAGGAATTAAAGGGTGAGTTATGAAAACAAGCACTTTGTGTGTCCTCATGAGATTAAAAACAATGAATAGGAGGAGAGGCCAAGATGTCCTTTACTCACCAACACAGATATATGATGTCATATATAGGCCTATATGCTACATATCTGTTCCTTCTGCCTGTTTATCTCAAAGGTGTTTGAGATTAAGTTACACCTTTATGCTTTGGTGGATAACTTAATTGATAAATTCATCTGCCACTTCACATGTCCTTCTGCTGTAGGGACTCCAACAAATCCTTTTTTACAAATTTTTCAAGTTTCAGGAAGCATCATACTGTCACAGCATAACAGAATGAGCTCTGCTAATGTGATCAATGACCAGCTGATTGTCTTAAACTAGTTCTTGCTTGATTCAATTGTATTTTATAGAATAAAAAAACTTGATCTTGTGTAATGATTGGTTTGTTAGCATAAATAGTGATACTACTTCCCACAAGGTTGTATGTTAGGAGATTATTGAATTCTCTTTGCTGAGAATTTAAATCCAATGTAGAAGTGTTATGTTAAATGGCAGAATTCATTTTGTTATTTAGTTTGTAAAAAATAAAATTCCTGTCAATATTAAAAAAACAAATCAAAACAAAAAAAAAAATAGACTCCATCATGAAATATTTGCAAATATTATGGAACATTTTAGCCATAAACTTACTGCATTAGTTCAGCTCAGGCCATTGTTCTAGATTGGAAGCAAACTAACTTAATAAAAAGAGCATGTATACCAATGAATTCAAAAAGAAATTGTTGTGTCTGGGATTTTTTGGCCCATGTTTATGAGTCATCCTCAAAATGTGATTTGTGTGTTTTGTAATAAGCAAAAAGGCAAATGTGTGAAGTAAAATACCATTTTTATAGAATAAAAAAAATGTATCCTGTCTATTGATTGGTTTGTTAGCATAAATAGAGTTACAGCTTCTCACAAGGTTGTATCTTAGGAGATTATTGAATGGAAATAAAACAAAATAATGGAGAAAATGATGTAATGGTGATATGTTCTACCGCTCAAATTAAACTTAAATCAAAACTGAAAGATATTTCTGCTGTTCCCTGAAACTTGTGGACTAATACACGATGAAGGTACTAAAATTTGGCTACATTTTCTGGTAAAATGGATGGAGTTCTTTGACCCTGAATTAATTACAGAGATGTAAATACTATTAGTAAATACTAATGCTAATCTTGACCTATGAAATGCTTATAATATTAGCAGATTAGCCCTTCATCACCACCAATGGTAGTAATGTTTAATAGATTGATCATTCATTCATTCATTCATTCATTCATTCATTCATTCATTCATTCATTTTCTACCGCTTATCCAAACATCTCGGGTCACGGGGAGCCTGTGCCTATCTCAGGCGTCATCGGGCATCGAGGCAGGATATACCCTGGACGGAGTGCCAACCCATCGCAGGGCACACACACACTCTCATTCACTCACACACTCACACACTATGGACAATTTTCCAGAGATGCCAATCAACCTACCATGCATGTCTTTGGACCAGGGGAGGAAATCGGAGTACGCAGAGGAAACCCCCGAGGCACGGGGAGAACATGCAAACTCCACACACACAAGGCGGAGGCGAGAATCGAACCCCCAACCCTGGAGGTGTGAGGTGAACGTGCTAACCAGTAAGCCACCATGCCCCCCATATATTGATCAATGCTCCCTCATTTCCCCAGGTCTTTGTTATGAACTAGTTTGCAATGTTCTACATACACATTCAGTATATCCATATATATATATATATCAGAACAGTGGAGTGTAACAATGTCCCAAAGTTCTACCAAAGCTGTCCAAAACTGACACCTGGTCAAAAAAGAAAAAAAAAAGTGAATTTCACAAACCTCTGCACAGGAGGTTAAGATGGAGTGGACAAAGACAATTGAGGCAAAAGCTTTCTGTTCCTAGGAAACAGTAACTTTGATAGGGCCCATTGCAGGGGTGGTTCAGCTTCAGAAGCAATCTGCTGGAGCTCAGTATATTATACCTCTATCTACTATCAGAGGTCACAATCTCTCAGATAATAACACATCCCTGCTGTTCTCTTCTGGGTAACTTCCTGGTTTAATTTGTATATAAACCCATTGCGTTTGAACAATAATTGCAACGTCTGGATAGTTACAAAACACACTGGGTCGTATTTAGAGCTGGTGACTTAAGACTATGACTTAGGTCCAAATGTTATGTCAATGTTTACATGGGGAAATTTGTGAGCATTCAAAGTAAAAGCATCTGAGTGTTTCAATAGTTTCTGGACTATTACACAAGACAATTGAAATCAACCTGAAACAAATCATTGATAAAAATGGAAATTGCATTTTTTTTTCCTTTGCAGTCAAAAAATGGATTAAAATAAAGTATAAAATCTGAAACATCTTAAAGGTATATATATCATGATATATGAATGAGTGAATGGCAAGCATTCAAATAAACATCTAACAGGGATCTAAATATATCTGTTATACATTTACTGGTCACTTAAGAAAACCTATACCCTTTCTTCAAATCAGCCAATGATATGACAGCAGTACAGCTGTCACGATGTGACACGGTGAGACACAGGCGAGTGAGGATCCAAATGCAGTTTAAAGTTTTTACTAAACAAAACACGAACAAACAGGCAGGCAACGCGGAACAAACAGGAAACGGGAACATGGACATGCACACACCAACACCAAAAACGACCAACAACATTGAAGTGAACAGACAGAGTATATATGGTGAACGAGAACCAATCCCAAAACAGAGACAGACAAGGACTAAGACAAAACACCTGGGGAAGAGAATGAATGTAATTAGTGTCCATGGTAACAGATAGGTGGGCGGGGTCAACAATTAACATCAGGGAGAGACGGCAGACAGAAACAAGGGGAAAACACAGACAGACACATTACAGAGCCCCCCCCCCTACGAGCGGCTTCCGACGCTCCCAAGTCCACAAAACCCAGTTCAGGCGGGTGGAGCGAAGGCGCAACCAGGGTGGGAGGGCGGGTCGGGTTCGTGTAGTGGTGGCGCCCGCCGAGCAGGAGGCCGGGGTGGCGCCCGCCGAGCAGGAGGCCTGGGCGGCGCCGGCAGAGCCGGAGGCCGGGGCGGCGCCGGGAGAACAGGAGGCCAGGGTGGTGCTGGAGGCGGAGCCAGAGACCAGAGCAGGACCGGAGACCAGGGTGGTGCTGGAGGCGGAGCCAGAGACCAGAGCAGGACCGGGGACCAGGGTGGTGCTGGAGGCGGAGCCAGAGACCGGAACGGAGTTGGCAGCCAGGGTGGTGCTTTGGGCCTATGAACAGGGACAGGAGGTAGAAGGGCTGGCAAGTCCAGCGAAGCAAAACACAGGAAAACAGAAACATGCATAGGTTCAGGCCAGGCAGAGAGTTCAGGTAGTTTGGGTGTCATGATGTCGACCGCGTCCTCTGACTCAGTCATTTCGGTCGACCCGGCCGATTCGGCTGGTTCCGTCAGCTCGGCCGGTTCCGTCGACTTGGTCGGTTCGGCAGGTTCCGCCGACCCGGTCGGTTCGGCAGGTTCCGCAGGTTCCGTCGACCCGGTCGGTTCCGTCGACCCGGACGGTTCGGCAGGTTCCTTCGGCCCGGTCGGTTCCGTCGACCCGGACGGTTCGGCAGGTTCCTTCGGCCCGGCAGGTTCCTTCGACCCGGACGGTTCGGCAGGTTCCTTCGGCCCGGCAGGTTCCTTCGACCCGGACGGTTCGGCAGGTTCCTTCGACCCGGCAGGTTCCTTCGACCCGGTCGGTTCCGTCGACCCGGCAGGTTCCTTCGACCCGGTCGGTTCCGTCGACCCGGTCGGTTCGGCAGGTTCCTTCGACCCGGTCGGTTCCGTCGACCCGGTCGGTTCGGCAGGTTCCATCGACCCGGTCGGTTCCGTCGACCTGGTCGGTTCCGTCGACCCGGTCGGTTCGGCAGGTTCCATCGACCCGGTCGGTTCCGTCGACCCGGTCGGTTCGGCAGGTTCCATCGACCCGGTCGGTTCCGGCGACCCGGCTGGTTCCGTTGACCCGGTCGGTTCGGCAGGTTCCATCGACCCGGTCAGTTCTGTCGACCCGGTCGGTTCGGCAGGTTCCATCGACCCGGTCAGTTCCGTCGACCCGGTCGGTTGCGGCGACCCGGTCGGTTCGGCAGGTTCCATCGACCCGGCAGGTTCCGTCGACCCGGTCAGTTCCGTCGACCCGGTCGGTTCGGCAGGTTCCGTCGACCCGGTCGGTTCCGTCGACCCGGTCGGTTCGGCAGGTTCCATCGACCCGGTCGGTTCCGGCGACCCGGCTGGTTCCGGCAACCCGGCTGGTCCAGCTGGCGGCTTAGGGATGCCGGCCGCCCGAGCCGACCTCATCGGGGTATCCGCCAGTTTGGAGACCAGCCGGTTAGCACGGACCTCAGCCGAGCTCGCCGGTACGGTAGCCATGGGAACTGGCTCAATCACGGATGTGCACGGGACTGGTCTGGGCGGAGGCACTGTGGAGCATTCGGGCGTCCGTGGCTGATTCCACTCTGTGGCCCACGGATCCCGATGCTTGCTGCCCCCCCCCAAAAAATACTTACGGCCGGCTTCCGTCTCTACAGTGCTCACGCTCAGCGTGGACCCGTCCAGGAGCAACGCCAAGTTGACGAACTCCGAGAATGTCTTTATTTCTCTGGTAGACGGCATCAAATACCGCAGGATCTCCCTTAGTCCGTGCTTAAAAATGTCTTTGAGCGCCTTCTCATCGAAGTTGACCTCGCTGCACAGGTCCAAGAATACCTCCGTGTACTCCTCAACTGGGGCGTCCTCCTGACGTAGGCAAAACAGGAGTTCTGCTGGATCCATTGGTGGTTGGTCGTTCTGTCACGATGTGACACGGTGAGACAAAGGCGAGTGAGGATCCAAATGCAGTTTAAAGTTTTTACTAAACAAGACACAAACAAACAGGCAGGCAACGTGGAACAAACAGGAAACGGGAACATGGACATGCACACACCAACACCAAAAACGACCAACAACATTGAAGTGAACAGACAGAGTATATATGGTGAACGAGAACCAATCCCAAAACAGAGACAGACAAGGACTAAGACAAAACACCTGGGGAAGAGAATGAATGTAATTAGTGTCCATGGTAACAGATAGGTGGGCGGGGTCAACAATTAACATCAGGGAGAGACGGCAGACAGAAACAAGGGGAAAACACAGACAGACACATTACAACAGCACATAAAATCAGGCAGACACAAATATAGAGCTTTGGTTAAATTCTTGGAAAAAATTTACGCCGTGACTTTGACAATATGGTCTATAAAATTCATTCATTCATTCCTTCATTCATTTTCTACCGCTTATCCTAACTTCTCGGGTCACGGGGAGCCTGTGCCTATCTCAGGCGTCATCGGGCATCAAGGCAGGATACACCCTGGACGGAGTGCCAACCCATCACAGGGTCTGTAAAATAAATCTGAAAATTATTTTAAATTGCTACATAAAGGAAAATGAATTTATATTTAATTTGAACTAAAAGGAATAGTTTGAATTGTCCAGCTTCACATCCTTTTTTTTTTTACAACGTTTTTTGTTCACTAATAGCACTTTAGCAATATAGACAAAGTCTCAAGTTGGGATTCACCACCAAAACACAAATAATCCTGGGGTTATGTTGGGATATGTGAAGCTGGGATATGTGAAGAAAGGTTTGTGTACAGTGACCTTTGTAGAAGCTTAAATATACAAATATCTATGCTGCCAAGAATAAAATATTACATAATCAAATACCAGGCATACATTTCCATTCACTACTCAAGAGATCATAAAAAAACAATGAATACCGTGACTGAAAATATAATGGATAGTGAGCTTGAGTTGACAGGATACTACAAAGTCCACCAGACTACAAAGACATTATTGGAACCATAGCAGTGAAAAGCGCATATCCTTCCAGAACTGTTTTATCACATAAATGGACCATGCATGCTTAATTCAGTGAATGTGTTTCTGGATTGCAAAGCCATGTTCACAAATGTCAGAAGTGGAGACTTTTTGTAGTTGTTGCCAGTGAGATGTTAGTACCCAGCATTTGTGAGGTCCCTCCTGCAAAGACTCTGATCCCTGGAACAAAGCCAACTGAAATACTGAAATGCTTGGAGAACATACACTCCATATTTTTTGCAGTTTATCTTGACCTCTCCTTCAGCTTGAACTGCAGTTTCACATTCCACAACAGTTGTATAATCCATGCAGTTAAGTGTATGAAAAGATGTTCGTGTACAGCAAATAACCGAATTATATAGATTACATAATCTCATTCAGTTTCATCATAGTCCGCCTGAACTCATCAGTAAATTTTAGTCTGAAGAGAAGAAGTTGACTCACCAGAAGATGATGAATTCTCTATTTTGGCTTTCTAGTCCGTGTTGTAAATATATAAATCACTGAGTAGGGGAAGAAGAATTTGCCTCACGTCCGTAATTATAAATATTGTAATATTCTGATTTAGAATGACATAAAATAGATCCTTAGAATAAAGAAAAAATTGCAAAATACAGAAAGGCACAAAGAGCTTCCTGGAAAATGGTGTGAACAGTTTACAATGCCATGCTCATGGAAAGAGTGAATTTTATCTTGAGAGGAGCAATTATCTAAGATAAGGGCCTGCTTTTTTTCCTCCTCTGGATTGTGCTAACATACTCTTTTTGCCAACCAGACATTGGGACTCCAGCTCTCAAAGCACTCCAGACACTAGTTATATTGATAGAATGAAGATATCATTTAAAAGTAAAAGTAAATACACACAGTATGGAAGTGATCACAAATTTATCAGATGTTATAGACTCACTAAGTCAATCCTATACACCCATGTAAGTGTAAACTATAACTACCTAAACACTACCTCACTACCTAGGAAAACTTTTTTCCTTTCAATTTCTGTATTGTTTATTGTAGTTAGAGGTTTCAAAATTTTATCAGGTTATTGAAATGTAATTTGTGTTATGTTTTCTCTTTCGAACCTTTGACATAATAGAGTCTTTCATTTTTGCGATAAAGTTAAAATTTCTGTAAAAGAAATGTACTATAATAAAGACCTCGGTGGCAAAAAAATCTAAAACCAAATTAAAAAAGGAACAATGTTTAAGCTATTGTTTATTACTTTGTACTGATTTATCACAGACAGGCGATGAACAACAATAGAATAGCATGTGAATCAAAAGGTTATTGCAGTCACTGGCTATGAAACAGAGCTCTCAAAAATACTCCTGCAAATGCAGATGATTTACAAAATATTCAAAACACTTTTAATAAAAAATATAAAGAGGGACATTTTGACCCGAACACCACACAAATGTTAAATTAACAGTAGAACAGGCTTTCGATCACATTGTAGCGCATTTCTACTTTGTAACTACAAATTAAAGATATAGTTTTTTTTTTTACTTTGCACTTTATATGTAATTTTATTCATTTTAATTTTAATTTTTAAAAGTTTCACTCTCGTGTGTTGATTCAGCAGCCATAGAGCTTGTAAAAAAAAAATGTAGATAGGATTCCTCCCTACCACTTATCCAAACTTCTCGGGTCACGGGGCATCGGGCATCAAGGCAGGTTACACCCTGGACGGAGTGCCAACCCATCGCAGGGCATACACACACTCTCATTCACTCACTATGGACAATTTTCCAGAGATGCCAATCAACCTACCATGCATGTCTTTGGACCGGGGGAGGAAACCGGAGTACCCGGAGGAAACCCCCGAGGCACGGGGAGAACATGCAAACTCCACACACACAAGGCAGAGGCGGGAATCGAACCCCCAACCCTGTGTGTGTGAGGCAAACATGCTAACCACTAAGCCACTGTGCCCCCCAGGATTCCTTCAGTGTTTTTTAATCAAAAAATCTTTGAAAAAGCTCTGACATTACTTGTTATCTCAGAATTACTTTGAACGTTTGTTTGGTTTGGAAACATGTATGAGAATGTCAGGTCATAGCCCAAGGCCAAACTGTCAAATCTAATTTTTCCTTTTTTTCAACTAATCGACAGATGACATTGTTTTTCAAACTATAATTTTGATGTGATGAGAGAACGCACACAACCATTAAGCCTGGGAGACTCCCTGACATGGAAGAATGCAATTGTACATACACGAATTTAACATGGCGGACTATGGAAATCGTATGCAATATTATCAAATTATAAATTCACAGCAAGGATCTGAGAATTGGGCACACATTGTGTATAAGCACATATACTGTATAAGCATGGGTCCCCTCTGGTATTATAAAAGCTGGGGGTTAAACACACATGAAATAGATTGAATTGACCTTTTTAAGATAGCTCAGAGGAATTCCTCCCAAATCGAATCTTTTAACAAATGAGAGAGCAAGAATGTTTATAATCGTTCTCCTTTGTATTTATCATGACAGTTGTGTATTGTTTTAGGAATAGCTGCACTTATTTTTCCCAAATCCTATGGACTCGTGTTTGTTTTCCCATGTTGCTCGGTTCCTTTCTGAAAGAGGCACTAATTTACCATCACTTTGAGATTTGATGCCAAAATCTCTTTCTTTTGTGAATCTTTCCTGTACTTTGACACTTTAACTAAATTTATGCTGTTCCACTTAAACACGAGTGACAGATTCGATGCTGTACGTCGACTTTTAGCGACGTATTTATTTCAATGAGTCATTTTCACTAGCAGGGAATTTCAAAACACCTTTCTTAATAATAAAATCTAAATGTCTAGCCTGTCAATACACATAGCTGTTTAGACCCATCAGGTCATTACTAAACATTTTATTGGCTGTATTTGGATACGGATTGCACAACGTCCTATGTAAAGGATCCAAACCTTTTGCCTAAAATGTGGGGAAAAGGTTTGGATCCTTTACATAGGACGTTGTGCAATCCGTATGTAAAGGATCCAAACCTTTTGCCTAAAATGTGGGGAAATATTTTTAACTGGAAAATAAATCTGGAAATAAATAAGACACTGTAAATTTAACCCAGATACCCCGTTCACCACAGCGGACTCATGACATTGTGAAATCTAATGGGATGGATTAAAAAAAATGATGTGTTTATTTTTCTCTTTAATTGTACAACTATTAATTGTGCACAAAGAGACACTGTATGTATATATATATAATAAACATTTATATAAAATTTTTCATTTTCATATTTTTTCATTTAGCTTTTTAATGCTTGTGAAAAAAATGACGGACAACTTACTGTACGAGGTAAAACATTAGGGCATGTTTTTACAGTAATGAGCATCTTCACTGAGTTTGGTTTCTGAATGCTTCTTTCAGTTTACCAGCATCAATCTTTCACTCTTGAATTACTCCATGCCACTTTTCCATCTGATCTAAGTCCAAAACCTCCCTAAAAGAGGTCCTGAGAGCTGTGGCATACAGAACACCACAGGGATGTTAGTATACTCTCTGGAGGCACATTGTCTGCTCCCTGGGAAAAAAATACACCACAAAACATATTTATAGAGTAAATACTGTCTATCCATTACTCTAATGTTATACATAGAGTGGTTGAATGCCGTGGCTTTATGTTTATTGGTATGTAAAAAAAAATTTGCTCTAAACTGTGTATGATCTAAAACAGCAAGTTTCATTTTTTTAATCAATCTGTTATACAAGACAATAATAAGAGTCAGTTTCAGGGAAAGGGACAGTTTAGTGGGAACTATAACCCACTGAACTGGGTTATAGTCATGGACATGGATAATTTAGTGGGAACTGTAACCTTCTCTTCTCTGAAGTCTGAGATTCTGAGATTTCAGGATAAAGAAACTCATTCTCTAGGCCCAAACCTTTCACTGGACAAAAAATAGGACAGTCAGTGGGAAATAGGAGGTCGCTGAACAAACTGCTCTCTATTATGGACTATCCATCCCACCTCAGTCATGGCATTGTACAGAGACAGCAAAGCCCATTTTTACAGACTCATTCATCCATAATAAGAACCTAACCAAATCAAACAAAATCATTCTTCCCTTAACCTTAACACTGTATCACAGCTCATCTTTGTGTGAAAAGGGAACACATTAGTGTAGTGTTGGATTAAATGGTTAAGGCTTTGTGTTGTTGATCAGATTATAGGGGCCCCAGTACTGCCAAGATGCAGTGTTGGGCCCTTGAGCAAGTCCCTTAACCCTTACTGCTCCAGGGGTGCAATATCATTGCTGACTTTACACACACTCATATGAAATGCAAAGAAAAGTATTTGACTGTGCTCTAATGTCTATGTGACAAAAATAATGGTTTCTTCTTCGTTACTACTACTGTTCACTGTTGTATGTATATTTATTTAATATTCAGTGCATTTTTGGTAGAACTTTATGCTGATTTTATGGTTATGCCTCTGTAACATGATAAAATTTATCTATCTATCTATCTATCTATCTATCTATCTATCTATCTATCTATCTATCTATCTATCTATCTATCTATCTATCTATCTATCTATCTGTCTGTCTGTCTGTCTGTCTGTCTGTCTGTCTGTCTGTCTGTCTCTCTCTCTGTGTGTGTGTGTGTGTGTGTGTGTGTGTGTGTGTGTGTGTGTGTGTGTGTGTGCTTTTTTTGAATTTCATTCATCCCCAAGTGGTCTTACATGTCATTGACCCACTAATCTGTGTCTGTGTTTTATTATCAAATAAAGAATTATTTTGGTGGCTGATGTGATACACAATCCTACTCTAGACAGTTGATTCAGTGTCTAGCAGCTAATTCGATTAGAAACAGAAGTCTCCAGAGAGGACACACTGACTCTGTTGCTCAGCATACTTCTCATAACAGTAGTTATTCCCTTGTTGCTGAAACCGTCACTGTCCAGCGGAAAGTCTAAATCGGAACACCGAGCCAGTTCCAGTAAAATGATGAATCATCTACTGCTTGGACAATGAAAAAAAGGGGAGAAATCCTTTGAGTAAAATCACACAATGAATCTCTTTCGTATTTTCATTGTTGCTGTTTAAAATCTTTATCCTCAGTCCTACTTCGTTTAGGGGAAGTTTTCAGCATACAACCAATTATGATTTCAGTCCCTTGTCATTTCAGGACTGACTACTGCATCTCACTCTTGGCAGGTCTGTCTCTGAGCATCATTTGACCTCTACAGATGATTCAAAATGCAGCTGTGCAACTTGTTTTCAATCGTCCAAAGTTCTCTCACACCACCCCATTGCTATGCTCCTTCCACTAGCTTCCGGTAGCTGCACGTATCAGATTTAAAACACTGGTGCTTGCCTACAAAGTCAAAAAAGAACCAGCACCCACTTTTACCTCAAAGGTCTTTACACTCCCCATACTGCCCCACACTGCGGCAGATCCTCTAGCACTGCTTGACTGGTTCCAGCATCTCTCAGGGTACACGGATGTTCTGCATCAAGAATCTTCTCTGTTTTGAGATCTTGGTGGTGGAATGAACTTCTCCTAGAGATGTCCGAACAGCTATGTCACCTAATTGTAGTCTTTAAATGACAATTAAGACCTAAATCATCCTAAATTACTGAAAATAGCACTTATGCATTTGTTGCTATATTTTTTGCTACAGTTTCTAGACTGATGGTATTCCTAGACCGTGACCTAGTGAACCAATACCAGGATGTTTTCATTGATAGAGGCTTAAAGCACTTCTGTAAGCACTTCTGGTAATCTGCCAAATGCTATAAATGTAAATACTTAAAGATATACATGTTTTCTGAGACATTCAATGAGAAGCAACTCTGTGCTTTGTTTCAGCTAGTAACTCAAAAATCTTTTCTAATTGGAAATGCTTTATTTCCTTTTTAAATGTTTTTTATTCCTACTATTTTTGCCAGTCAGCATTACAATTAATGAGTGCCATCATTATGTCTCCTATTATTTCCCCATTGAAATAATTTAGATACAAAATAAAATAGATGCAAAAGATGAGTAGATTGGCTGGTCTCTCAATCTAGAATAGCCAGACAGGCTTTTACTCATTCACATATGACAGATTTACTGGGAATGCTTTTTCCTGTTGGGTTGTAAAAATTGTAGTAAACCTAGAAAACTTTCCTTCGTGTGTCAGAACTCGATGGTTTAACCATGGTCACTAGCACAAACAAAAACAAAAGAAAAACATAAATCCTACTCATTAATTAGTGCATATGTATGAATGTTTATTGTCTGCACATAAATTATCCCACATTTCATCCAGGGTGGAAGGTACTGGCAGTTCTGATGAAATAATATTCACTTTCCAACATGAAGGCTAGAAACATTGTGTTCCAGTGGGAAAGAAGCTCACTACTTAGGTAGAACATTCCCACCATCTTATCTGCAATACAGCTGTCCTCTGAAGACCTTTATTCTGCCAAAAAATAAGGTGTGTAGGCGTCCTTTATTTCTGTTCAGTGATTTTAGGAAACGACTTCTGACTTGGGGAACCTTGACCTGTTAATTCACAAGCTTCAGACTTGTGAGCCAACACAAACTAAGTGGGTGGAACTGTGATGTCTTTGGTTGGTAAAAATAAAATATGGAAAAGCTTCTAATGGCTAAGTATTAGTCACACTGTTTTCTTAATGTTTCTTGGCACACATGTTTAAAAAATAATTAGCAACACACTAGGGATTTCTGTGCTGAAACACTGTTCTCTCTCTAGAGACTGGATTTCCATGTTCATAAATAATGTGGCATCTCAGCAGTGAGGAGATTCACACAGCAGTCTTTATGTAGCTTCTATAGGTACCAGGTATATTGTCCACTGAAGCAAGAGTGAGTCTGGGACATAAACTGTTCTGCCTGTGGGACAAATGACCTATTGTTGGCTCTAAAAGTCATTGATTCATATAAAACCTGCAAAAGCTGGAATAGCTTCAACATACTAAACTAAGGACGGTGTATGAAGCTCTGTTACATACAGTACTGTTCATAATGTCCTTTACGCTGTGTTATAGAGTATACAGGTTTATTTTTTATTGTGTTCAGCTCAGGTTCCCAACCTTGGTCGTGGAGTACCACCTGACTGGCAAACTGTAGAATATTCATACCTGATTCACCTCAGCAGATAAGTAACAGCCCTTCCTGAGCTGAAATTAGAGCAGAAAACTCTTCTTTGAGATTGAGAGACCAGCCAATCTATTCATCTTTTGCATCTATTTTATTTTGTATCTAAATTATTTCAATGGGGAAATAAAAGGAGACATAATGATGGCACTCATTAATTGTAATGCTGACTGGCAAAAATAGTTGGAATAAAAAACATTGGGTAATACTTGGTAAGGTTTAAATACTTGTGGTTTACACCATAAAAAATCACACAAAGAACAGTACAGAATCTCTCTGTCTCCTGCATAAATATATGAGATATGTGAAAAAAAAGAAAGAAAGAATATATATATATATATATATATATATATATATATATATATATATATATATATATATATATATTATTTTTTTTACAAAATCTCCTTCAACAAAAATCCCTTAAAAAAAATTTCATAATAACTACTTCCTTTACTTTTCACCACCATTTTTAAATAGTCAATAAATAACCTGTTAGCATGATAACCGTGATATTTTTAGACAAACTTATCTCAGCGTATAATTTTCAATCAGTAACACACCTGATAAAATCATTTACTTTCCAGATTTCAGAAAGCAGTCCTACAACTTTCCACTTATAAGACATGCATGAAATCATATGGGCCAAACGGAAACAGCACCACATCAAGCCGTGTCAAAGCTATCGATATCATTTGGCCTAAAGACGTGAACTCTAGATATGTGACTCATGTTATATATCTGAGTAATAGTTTTCATCAACAAACGTGCTTCCTGGAATTATGGCATGACTGATAAATAATACAGCTATCTGTATGCATCATTGTTTTGTCTGGGTTTTCTTTTTCATCTGTGGAAAACTAGAAACATATTCATTCATCTCTGGAAGCAGAGCAAAATAAAGTTCAGCGGCTATGGTTTACAGGTTTCTCACCAGTACAATTCCATGGAAAGTTTATTCTCTTTTATAGTGAAATGTATTTAGGATAGCACCCTGGCAGTGTGCTTGAATTTATGCCTCGGTTTATGTGGAACAGCAGTCCTGCTGTTTAGGACCTCATCCAGAACCATGGCCTGTCTTTCTTCCTCTCACTTGGAGAGTAACAGTAATCATGGAATGTCTTTATCTTGATTATTTATAGACATTTGCGGATAACACACATTCAGACAAGCAGATTACTGCAATCGTGCTTGTAATTAAAACCACCTCTAGATGACTCATGTTTAGAAAAGAATTTGAAGGTGATTGTGGTTTACACTCAAACCCTTCAACCAATCTAGAGGAGAACATTCAGACAGGCATATTAAAATGATTTAGGTATTATTAAAAACACACTCCGATTAAAATCTAGATAAAGTATAAAGAGACATGTGTAATGATCTTTTTTTTTGTGCTTGCTGTAATAATTTTATTGTAAACTTATAAGATAAGAACAAATGAGTCATTTTAGAGCTCACATTTGAAACTTGCATAATCCCACAACCCAGAATATCTGATCATCTTGCTTTGCCAAGACTGTGGCTAAAATTGATCTAATATGGTGTTTAGAAATCTTTTTTCTAAGTTTGCTATGAGATACTGGGTGGTAGAAGGTCATTTAGTAGAGTTAGGCACCGTGTGTCTGTCTATTTGGGCACATTTCATGAAGAAAGTCCTTGCTTACTTTTCATGACATAGTCAAGGTTCATTATAAATGGAACAATGGATGGACTTTTTTTTTTAATGCTAGGGTGGGTGAGGAAGCAGAGATGGAGATCCAGCCAGAAACAGAGCACGGTGTAATGAATTTCACTGCGATCTAGGCACACGCTGTGATCGAGAATGTCCCGAAGTGCAGATCTCATAAACCTATGTTGTAAAAATGACATCAATATAGAATAAAATGATGTCTTAAAAATGAGCTGGATGCACAAATACAGGAAGTAGTTTAACAGGCATGGCAAAAACAATGGCTTTTTTTTTCCACAGAAGCAGATTGTGAGAGCTGTTTTTGCCATGGAAAACTATTAGTTGATGGTTACTACAATTAATAAAAGATGTTGGCTGCAAACATCCAGAAAACCCATAGCCCCATAAAATTGTGTCTGTGTTTAAGCCATTGCTGCTCAGAGCCCAAGATTAATTAGAGCTAAGGCTTCAGATGAAAAGATGACAGCTATGAATGTTTGCGTTCAGTAGTAATCATGTAGATGCTATATGCCAGAGGCACTTGGATGCTGATTTTCTTTATTAAGGCTTATCCAAAAGCATGGCCCTGATGAATATTAAAACCAGAAGCACAATTAGGGATAGAAATAAGAGAACTAGAACAAATATAAATGTTATGGGGCCTGAACTAGAAACCAAGTCAACAAAGTCACAGCTCAGGATACAGACTGTCATACATAACCTGTGCCACAAATTCCTACAGAATAGACCACCCTAGTAGAGGCATGTGAGGTCATCACCTCCACTGTCCAGTAATTCAATTCATGCTAAATAAAATTAATAATAGCTCATTTTTTAGCTCCTGTGGTATTGTTTCTCTTCTTAGAAGTTATGATTGACTAGTTGTTTTTACTACTAGCCATTTGCTCATTGGCCTATTACCGAGTGTAACACTGTTTAGAACATGTATTTGGCTAAGCTAGCTGGCACATTAAAGTAAACTATGACAAAAGTACACAAAAAGGGTAGTTAGGAGGCTATATGTTACCTACATAGTAATACACATTCATGTATACTGTATATTGACCTGAGTATGAGAATCTCCAAAAAGACAGGTGTTGTGAGGTTATCCTTATATGCGTCAGGTAGTACCTTCCAAAACTCAGCTGAACCATTGACAGTGTCATGGATGGCCAAGGCATGTGAGTCATTACCTGGGGAAAGGATGACACCAGGATGCATTATAAAAATATGGCAATCCAACAGATGCAGTGTGATGTTCTGGACAATGCTCTTCTGGGAAACCTTGGGTCATGGTGTTCATGTGGATGTTACTTTGACACATAACACCTACCTAAACATAGTTGCAGACCAAACATAACATACCGCTTCATGGCAATAGTGTTCCCTAATGGCTATGGCCTCTTTCGGCAGGATGATGTACCCTTCCACACTGTAAAAACTGCTCAGGAATGGTTTAAAGGACATGACAAGGGCTTCCACTTTAAACCAGATCTTAATCCGATCGAGGTTCTGTGGGATATGTTCAGCAAACACTGCTATAGGTTATTGGTGCCATATACTGTACTGTACCAAACCACACCTTCAGAGGTCTTGTGGAGTCTGTGCCTCGATGAGTCAGAGCTGTTTTTGGCAGCACAACTGGGACCTATACAATATCATACTAGATTCTAACAGTTTTGCATTAATAATGTAATCTTCTCCTACAGATTCCACTGTGCTACATGTCATTTGGTCTGCAGCTCAGACTATTTTTTTTGTGTGTCTCAGTTTATTGAGCGTATTTTCAGTGGAAACAAGTGTCCCAAAGCCTTTTTCCATTAGGTCTTTATCACCCTTGACTTTGTGATTTAACAAGACTCACCCTGACCTACCACATAGCACAGAAGATGGAAATATAATCCTCACTACACTGCAGCATTGAAAAAAGATTTCAAAATGAAGGTCTAGACATGTTTAATAGTGTATTACAAGCAAACAGGCAGAAGTGATTCAGAGCTGATCATATATTTATTTCACTTTTTTCCATGGTATCCTGGCTAAGAGTCCTTTTGCGGCTTATTTTAAGAGGTCTGTTGTTGCCGCGTATCACATACTCTGTTTTTCCATGGACATAACCATAACTGCAGCTAATTTGCACATAGTTTGATGTTTTATTAATTGTTTTTACTTATAAGAAGCTGAAGTCTCTCGGTTTAGTCAGCTTAAATGTACAATTAAAGGAATGTTAATGAGCTAGAGTGATTTAACTGGATTACCAATAAAGTGAGCATTACCCCTGCCCTTTGCTCTAACCTAAACCACTTGTGACATTTCATTCAAATTGCCATGTGCAGTACAACAGATAACCAGTTATACAACAGTCAAGGATGGTTTGAGAAATCGCTGAAATTTTGCTTTTATTCTTAAACTCAAGGAACAATAACTGTACACTGATAATTTATTCATTCATTTTCTACCTCTTATACGAACTTCTCGGGTCACGGGGAGCCTGTGGCTATCTCAGGCGTCATTGGGCATCGAGGCAGGATACACCCTGGACGGAGTGCCAACCCATCGCAGGGCACACACACTCTCATTCACTCACACGCAATCACACACTAAGGACAATTTTCCAGAGATGCCAATCAACCTACCATGTATGTCTTTGGACCAGGGGAGGAAACCGGAGTACCCGGAGGAAACCCCCAAGGCACAGGGAGAACATGCAAACTCCACACACACAAGGCGGAGGTGGGAATCGAACCCCCAACCCTGGATGTGTGAGGCGAACGTGCTAATCACTAAGCCATCGTGCCCCACCTTGCTACAGTGTGGATATATTTTTATTCTCTGTTTCAAAGTCAAACAATTTTTTACACTTCGTTAAAATCACAAACAATTCACTTTTCCTACAAATGTTCTACACGTTTTCACCTTTTCAGGTGCTGTTACACTGGGAAATAATATTTTAATTGGCACAGCCTCTGAGAAATGTTGTTTCTTTGTATTCCTCATTATACATTTTCAGCTCTCAGTGAGCTATTCTTTTCACAGGCTAAATCACTAAATGCAGATGATCTGGAGACACTTTACACTACTTACTGTAGGTGATCGCCACTCATTTACGTACACATGTGAAGATGAAAAAAATCAGCATTTGCAAAATTTCATAAAAAATAAGCAGAGTCAGAAAACTGCACATTGTCTGCATTTTGGTCCAGATGGTCTCTCGGTAAGAATTCCTACAAACCAAAAAGTTACAAATAGTTGCGTTTCTTTTAACGCTGTGCTGTAGTTCTGTTTATCTGATTAATTGAACTTGTTATCACAACAGTAACGACGACAAATAAAACGGCTTTTCTCCGTTTGCACAAGATTATTGTTGGTTTTTATAATCTCTTCTTATCACACTTAGCCAGTGACTGTATCATTTTTTATACTGTGAATATAAAAAGTCTGGTGTCAGTGACGTAAATACAAACTGAAATAAAATCTGCTATGATAAAAGTCTCTTGTATTTTTCATCATATATTATATGATATATTATACAGCTGACTATCACACCAACATGTGGCTCTTCCCCAAACTGTTGCTATAAACATGGAAGCACACAATTTTATATAATGTCACCTTATTATGTAGCCTCTATGCAGAAAGTAAGCTCCAGGAAGTTTGGAAGAAAAACCCAAGTATCCTGCACAGAGCCCTGACCTCAACACCACAATCCCACTGAACACCTTTGGGGTGAATTTAAACCCTGACTGAACCCCAGACCTCCTCACTCAACATCAGTGTCTGATCTCACTATTGTGGCTGTATAAGAACAATTCAAAAGCTAGTGAAAAGCCTCCAGGGAAGAGAGGATGCTATTATAACAGCAAAAGGGGGAATTAATCTGTGATATGATGTTCATCAAACACATGTGAGTGTTAAATTCAGGTGTCCACAAACCTTTGGTTATATAATGTGTTGATTTTCTGTCACATACTGTAACTATCAAGGATTGTGTTGTGAATTAAAAAAATCATTTCAGAACTACTTTATCTTAAATATATATTCAAGTACTAAGCTGAATCACACACATATTCCACAACACACAACAGCAGGCTATTTTGTTTTGAAACATGTACATTATTTTTTTTTTGCATTTTGCATTTTGCATTGAAAATTAAGGCTTGAAACGTACCATAGCTCTCGAATTTGACCTGAAATGTAACTACCATGCGACTACTAATCCCCTAGATGCTGATTTCTAAGACAAACTCTAACAAGTTGCAAATGAAACCGATTTTCAATAAACAAGCTTTCAGTTTAGGAAGTGAAGTGAAGTGACGTGACATACGGCTAAGTACGGTGACCCATACTCAGAATTTGTTCTCTGCGCATCCAAAGTGCACACACGCAGCAGTGAACACACACACACCGTGAACACACACCCGGAGCAGTGGGCAGTCATTTATGCTGCGGCGCTCGGGGAGCAGTTGGGGGGGTTTGGTGCCTTGCTCAAGGGCACCTCAGTCGTGAGCCAGCCCGAGACTCGAACCCCCAACCTTATGGTTAGGAGTCAAACTCTCTAACCATTAGGCCACGACTTCCCAGTCTTATGAAAGTCTTCTCAGCATGCAGACTGTATGTTTAAGTCATTAATGTCTTTGTTCTGACCTTCTGTTCCTTATGTATCGCTATCATAAAAACATGACGTCATATAAAATTCAGTACTCTATAAAAAGAAAGACAAAGTAGTGTTTTCATCATTGCTGATTAGCTAAACGGAGTTGAATGCTCTGCCATGTATATTGTGAGATCTAAGTGAAGATCGCTCAGTAAAACAGGAAACTTTTTCACTAAGATCATGATTCTATTTGAAGTGGGGGAGCAAATTTCTATCACTTCCAACAATCAACAGCTTAACAAGCCTCACTGCCATAACTAACATTAACAGCTTTTCTTTCTTGTCCTCCTAGATAAAAAAAATCATGTAAGGAAAAGTAGCAAAGACTCAGGGTTTTAATATTAATATTAATCAGAAAAAATAGTTGAAAAATCTATAACTAAATACATTAAATAGAAACGTATTATCCCTTAAATGAATTGAATAATGAATAATAAATGACTCATGGATTTTAATTTCATATATGTTGTTGCTTGGAGACACAGGGGCTTAGACAGTAAGCATTTTGAGGGTTGGTGGTTCAATTCCCTTACACTTCTCCTTAATATGTGAAAGGGTGAGTGTGTGAGTGTGTGTGTGATTGTGCACCCTGTCCAGGGTGACCCAAACTTTGTGCCTTGAGTCCCCTGGGACATATTCTAGGTTCCCTGTGACCCTGTGTAGGACAACAGAAGATACTGAGGTAGCCTTTACAGTATATACTTAATGTGGATAAAATCACAACATTTTTGTGGGTAGAATGAGGAGGATGGGCAATTCCAAAGAATCCATTAAGATTAGTCTGTTATTCCCAAACTCCTTCGCCTATGACTGGTGTTTTACTTTCCGTAATCAGGACTCTGGTCTATTCAGCTTTCTAATGACGAATGCTCATGACGAAAATCGTTGAGCTGGAAACACTCCAGTTCCCACCGCCTGCTCAGGTGGCATTATTTATCATCTTCGTGCTAGCCAAAGCCTTCCTCTGAAACCACTTCCTGGATATCTCTTATTTTTTTCCAACTGTGAAATGAATAGGAAGCAGCATGAGCCTGTAAAACTCCATGCTACCTTGCAAATGTCACCTCATTCCAGCTCACAAATGTCCACGAGAGAGTATTAATGCAGGAGAACTGTGTATCCTCAACTGCTTCTGGCAGGTGTTTACAGAGCACTGCAGGACCGTAACACTCACTGGCGCTTCCTCTACATTCCCTGCTATGGTGGGCCAAGAACTGGTCAGCTGTCTGAACTTACCTAACAAGGCTAGCATACTAGCATCTCTCACAGCCCCAGACAATGCCACAATCCTTGGCTGTTCCCACATTTTAAAGAGATCCACATGGATTATATGTATGTATATATATTATATATGGAAAGCAAATGATGGGACCAATATTCTTTTTAAGCAGTTTTATTATTAACCGATTTATTTTTGGTTTCAACTTTCTGCTAACTCATTCTACTACAGTCAGAGTTCTTGTTAGTCTGTGTATTATTCTATTATTATTTCTAGCTATTTTCTTTTCGCAATACCCAGAACCTGTCATGCACGTCAGTCAAACTGCTATCAGGCCACAAAAAAGGTAGCCTACTCATCTGGGTGACTTCATCAAGATGCATAGCAGATGAAGAGACTTGAAGGGGTCAAGATCATTGATATCAGCATGTGTGGCTCGATAGAAAGGGGGAGAGGGAGAGAGATTATTTCAGAATACTAAATGCTTAATCTGAGCCCTAATTTTAAAATTCTAAGAAAATTCTTGTTGGCAATTCCACTTAAAATTAAGGAGAAGATCCTGGTAAAGATAAAAGTTAATAGAGCTCATAAGGTCAAAAAGTGTCAGGAGTAGTGACTTTTAAGAGGCTTAAGAGTTTCTTTAACAGAGGAGAAAATGGCCGAAAGGTAAAGAGGGAGACGAAATGTGTTGTATACAATATTTAATAATGACAGTGAGTTAATAAGATGATATAGATTAGATCATGTAGGGATTATTTTACTTTTGTGACCAATGTAAATGTAGATATCTCCAACAGTGCAGGAATTTCATATACAGTATACAGTATATCTTAACATATAAACAAAGTGAAGTCTTATAATAGCACATATTTTTTTATTAGACAACCAAAAACACAGTCCTTAAAAGAAAGAGTCGCACATAGACATGGTGTTAGCCCCGCAACCTCCCTAAGATAAAAGTTGTTGTATTTTCCTTGCTCAGATTTACTCTTTAGCTAAGATTCCTAGTTAGAAATTTTTTAAGATAGATTATGAACTCTATGATTATGAACTTGGGGGGTCACGGTGGCTTAGTGGTTAGCATGTCCGCCTCACACCTTCAGGGTTGGGGGTTTGATTCCTGCCTCCGCCTTGTGTGTGTGTGTAGTTTGCATGTTCTCCCCGTGCCTCGGGGGTTTCCTCCGGGTACTCCAGTTTCCTCCCCCGTCCAAAGATATGCATGGTAGGTTTATTGGCATCTCTGGAAAAATTGTCCGTAGTGTGTGATTGTGTGTGTGCCCTGTGATGGGTTGGCACTCCGTCCGGGGTGTATCCTGCCTCGATGTCCGATGACGTTCCCCGTGACCTGAGAAGTTCGAATAAGCATTAGAAAATGATTGAATGAATGAATGATATTGAACTCTCTGAGATCATAATCTAAATCTTTGTGAATATGGGCCCAGTTATTTATGTGTCTGCAGGTCTGGTTTCCTTTCTGGCCTTCTTCTTCTTCTTCATACTCACCATTCACTCTAAAATCGACTGATTTTCATGTTCTCTCTGTCGCTTCTTCTCCACACCACAGAACACTGAGTGCTACTAAACAGACACATAGCTTCAATCACTGACTTCTTACTATTACTTTCTTCTATTTCTCATCATCCACTTTTCACTGTTTAAACACAACTTTCTACTACAGTTAAGCAGAGAAACCAAATATATCTGCAATTTAAATGCTTTCGGTTCACCTCAGCATCTCCTCAGTGCTTTTCTGCAGTGTTCACTTTTAGTTTAATGCTAAAACTAAATGCGTCCATACGCCGCGTTTGTGCCTAGTTTTGTATCATCCACTGCAACCATGTCTAACCTACAGTAGTAAGGTCCCTTTTTTTTTTTGCATCAGATTATTTGATGTTAGATATATTTTGTGGAATTAAACAACAGCACCAGCAACAAAATGGTATGAAGAAGTGAAGCTTGAGCCGATCTTTTTCACCTCCTCTACTGATGTAACTGCACCGCATAGTATTTGCATTCCAAACACAACATCATTTGAAGGTAAAGCCAAGTAGAAAAGCACATTTTGTACGTCAAGTCAAAGTGCAAATTACACAAAGAGACAGATGATAGAATCATTAGGGTTTTTTTAGCCATGTTTGATATTTGGAGCAAACATGACGCAAATAGAGCTTTACTGACTTGAAGCTACATCATGGGCTGTTCAATCATGAATGCAGCTGTGTGTGGGTGTATGTCCTAATAATTGATGCCTCATATGATGTATTGTGCAACCGAATAGTTTCACTGATAATCATTTTTGTTTTTTAACCCTATCCAACATCACAAGTCAACAATGACTGCAATAATAATCCTAATGTATTATCCTTGACAATAAGCTTGTGAAATATAAATGCATTTGGTTCTCCAATTAGCTCTGCTGAATAAAAGAAAACACAGCAAAAGCACGTAAATTGTATGAGATCTGACATCTGCTTTATAAAAGGAACTTGCGTCACAGAACGCGAGTCTTAGAGACTCACAGTCAGATGGCTTGGCCAGCAAAATCTTTACACAAACAACAATAAAAAAAAAATTATAATAAATGGTAAGCCCAAGGGGTCACTACATTACAATCAATTGTCCATATATGAAAGGACAGTTTCATTCTGTGTAACATTTATGACCTGTCATATTCACATTGTAGCAACAAGCTATCGCATTAATCCCAGTACAGAATGCATATCGACTACTTTCCCATAAATCATAATCTCACCAAACCCAACTCTCTTTTCCTCTATAATCCCAGCACTCATATTATTGCCTTATTTCATTAATAGAAAATTTCACTTCCTGCTTTTGATTGAAGCAATAAATAAAAAAGGAAAAGACACAACCCAAAACCAACATCACAAATTTTGAGGGACTTGGATGTAAGTGCGAGCAAAAAATTTTCTTTTTAACTAATCTACAATGTCAGGCACACACACAGCGAGCAAAGTGGAGATCAAAATATAGACAAATGAGCAATGGTCCAAAGCCAGGAAACCAATCAGAAATAATGCTCAGAATTGCAAATGAAAAGAAAGTCATAACCTCACCATGGACATGTGTGACTGAAATGCTTAAATGTAATGAGTAATGGGTGAAAATAGGAAACAGGTGCACTTGAGTTTAGGTGATTGAGAGAACCATGTTGGATCTGGGGTGGATTAGAGTGCAATAGCTGCTGGATCCGAGATAAGATAGGATAAGATAAGATAGGATAAGATAAGAAAGGATTAGATAAGTTAAGATAAGCTAAGATAAACTAAGATGAGATAAGATAAGATAAGATTATATAAGCTAAGATAAGATAAACTAAGATGAGATAAGATAAGATAAGATAAGATAAGATAAGATAAAATAAGATAGGATAAGCTATGCTAAAATAAGCTAAGTTAAACTAAGATTAGATAAGATAAGATGAGATAAGATAAGATAGAATAAGATACACTAAGATTAGATAAGATAAGATAGGATAAGATAAGATAAGATAAGATAAGATAGGATAAGATAAGCAGAAGAGATTGAAACCTCCATACATATATTATCGCTGTATATATGCCATGTATTTTGTTCTGTTTTGGTCCACAAAAGTGTAAGATGGCTAAAATTACTCCTCTTACTTCAGAGGAGAATAAATGGTACAGCAAAGTAAATAAAATAGACTGGGATCCAAATAACTGCTGATTAACATAGAACGTATAACTGATAACGTTGGAAAAACGTACCAAAGTTGTCTGTTGCTTCATGGTCTTTATGTCTAGGTGTATAAATAATCCCAGACAAGAAAATCTTTTCATTAGGAAAAATGATATGATGATATCAGCTAACTTTTGCTAGTAAGTTAAGTTAGCAATACAAACCTCCTAGTTGCCATATAATGTAGATCAGAGTCAAGACATGGCCTGGACTTATTCCTGTTTGGACACTAGGGGGACTTTCTTGCAGTTTGTTTATCTGTGCTATGTGTCTTTGTTTTGTGCCATGCGTCTTTGTTTTATCATGTGTGTTAGCCCTGCCCTTTCCTTATCTGTTCCTTGTGTTTCAGTGATTGTCACCCCTATTTATACCGGTTGTCTTGTCTTTGTTTTTGTTACTTAGTCCTTGTGTTTGTGTTCATGTTTGTGTGGTTCTAGATTACTCATCTTTCCAGCCCATTGTTCTTTATTTATTCTATCAAACCCCCTTTTTATGTTATCCTAATATTTGGGTTTAAAATTTTTATCTATTAAGTCAGCCTCTTCTCTGACAATTAGAGCATTTTTCACTGTTCCAGACTTAGTCCCCTTATGCTGTTACAATATTCTCCACACTTCTTGGAAGGCTTTCTACTAGCTTTTTGTGCAAAGCTGTTGGAATTTGCCAATTTAACCTCAATAATACAGTTATACTGTAGAAAAAAATTATTTACAATCCAGTGTCACTCACATGACGGTGATCTTTATCTCAGGGAGCTTTTCCTTGCTACGGTCAGCTCTGGCTTGCTCAGTGATCAAATCTAAAACAGTATCCTTTATATTAGATATAACATTTTTATATTGCTGGAAATCTTCTTTGTGACTGTCACATTTGTTAAAAGTGCTATAGAAATAAAGTCAAACTGAACTGAATTGTGGCTGAACATTGATGGCAAGTGACAAGCTTGGTTTATCTCAGATATGTTCAATTACCTCAGAGGTTGAGGTCAGGGCTCTGTGCTGCCATGAGTTCTTCCACTCCAACCTTGGAGTTCTGCATCAGGTTCATCCATCATGGGAAGAGATTCCATGGCATGTCTCCGTGACAACAGTGTACCGTTCAGTGTAATGTTGTACACAGTGTTCCTTTTGTTTAGTTCTGTCTTTGATGCCTTTGCATATGGATAATCTCAGTGGAGCTGTCTTATTCTGTTTTAGACCAATAGCCTGCTTGATCCCCTTATACATCCCGGCTGAGGTTTAAAATGTGACAGAAGCATTCGGGACCCTGGAGCAGCTCTGTAGTCACTGGCTATTGGCACAATGCCCAACTGCTTGCTGGATATTAGTACAGACAACACGGATTGCCTGCAAGTTCCTCCGACTTTGTATACTGCTAATGCAAGACTATAGTCTGTTAAAGAAACTTCAGAATCTTCTCTGAGTGGGTGTCAAACCAGTCTGCAGACTTGAGTGTATTTTTTGCTGGATATATTTAATAGAGCAAATTATTTATACCATTGTGCTGTAATAAATCTCAACTTTTTCTTATATAAAATATTTGTAATATGTAAAATTGTTAGTGTTTATTTCAAGAGAAAAAAAACAGATGTGCTGTTATTGGAAATGAATTAAGTCATCAGTTGCCATTAATAGTATGTGCTATTGTATTTAATTCACACTGTATTGCATATGAAAAAGACATAATGGTTATAAGAAAATTGATTATACCACAATAAAGAATGATTTTTCTCTATTTTCTAGCTGTTAACCAAATACCCTGATTAAGTCTTACGGGATTTGAATATCAAGAAGAGAAAGAAATGTATAGTTGAACATAACCTAAATTCTCTGCAGACAAATGTGCTTGCATTTAACCAAAGCACATAAAATTTCATGCCATGCCAGTGGTTAAATAAAGTATACATGAAATACCACAAATTACGCATCTGCCGCACAGTCTGAATGCAAAAATCACTCTAATAAAAAGAGCACAATAAGCCTTGTTTAAGCACAATTTACCAAGCCTTTTCTCTATGAAAGCTATTAAATTTGCCCAATTCTGTTGGAAAGTACTTTGGAAGAGGATATGACATCATGCTTCAGTTCAGAGAGAGAAAAAAAGGTTCATGATAATACATTTATTATGGTTTTGAGGTGGATTAATTGTCCGAGTATTATGAGTTTGTTCACGTAAACAATAATTTAATTGAGAAAGATTTAAAGAGACATTAAAAAGCAGTCCTTCTCTAAACCGGCAAAGGGAACAGGGAAATGTGATCGTTGTACGGCAGAAGACTTTTGTTTCTCTCTCTCTTTTTGTTTTTCTTTTCCATTTCTCATTGTTAGCAAAGAAATATAAAAGTACGTTTAACCTTTTATAATGGTGTTGTTTTGGGACGATTTTAGCCAATGCTGCAAATCCATTAAATTTACGGTGTATTCAATCCCCCTTAACTATTTTCAATTTGTTATGTTGCAGCCAGGTATTACAATCGTTCAAACTCTTTCTCTTTCTCATTAATCTACACTTCCCATAATGACAATGTGAAAACAGAGTTCTAGACATTTTTGTGCCGAGATGATTCTACACATTGATTTGAGTCCACCTGTGGAAAATTAAATCGATTGGACATGATTTGGAAAGGCACACACCTATCTATTAAGGGCTTCACAGCTGACAGTGCATATCAGAGCAAAAACCAAGCCATGAGGTCACAGGAACTGCCTGCAGAGGTCAGAGACAGGATTGTTGACACAAGACACAGATCTGGGGAAGGTTACAAAAAAACTTTCTGCTGCAATGAAGATTCATAGCACAGCGGCCTCCATAATTCTTAAATGGCACAACCAAGACTCTTTCAAGAGCTGGTCACCCGGCCAAACCTGCCTTAGTAAAAAAAAAAAAAAGGTGAACAAGAACCCGACTGAGCTCCAGAGATCCTGTGTGGAGATGGGACAGACTCAGTTTCAGAAGGACAACCAGCTCTGCAGATCTCCACCGCCCTAGGCTTTATGGCAGAGTGGCTAGACTGAAGCTTCTCATCAGTACAAAACACAAAATGAAAGCTTGCTTGTAATTTGCAAAAAAATAGTGAAGCATGGTGGTGGCAGCATCATGCTGTGGGGTTGTTTTTCAGGGACTGGGAGACTGGTCATTGTTGAGGAAATATTCTTAATAAAATCCTGTTCCACTTTGTACTTTAACTAAGTACTAGTAAATGGTCTTCATACTTGTGTACATGTGATGTTTCACTTTTTTATTTTTAAATACATTTACAAGGTGAGGCACGGTGGCTTAGTGGTTAGCACGTTTGCCTCACATCTCCAGGGTTGGGGGTTCAATTCCCACCTCCGCCTTGTGTGTGTGGAGTTTGCAAGCCCCCCCCCCCCCCCCCCCCCCCCCCCCCCCCCCCCCGCCTCGGGGTTTCCTCCGGGTACTCCGGTTTCCTCCCCGGTCCAAAGACATACATGGTAGGTTGATTGGCATCTCTGGAAAATTGTCCGTAGTGTGTGAGTGAATGAGAGTGTGTGTGCCCTGCGATGGGTTGGCACTCCTTCCAGGGTGTATCCTGCCTCGATGCCCGATGACGTCTGAGATAGGCACATTCTCCCCGTGACACGAGGTAGTTCAGACAAGCGGTAAAAAATGTATGAATGAATGAATGAATACATTTACAGACATTACTAGAATTCTGTTTTCACGTTGCCATTTACAGGGCACATAGTGTAGATTAATGCAACATAAAAAAAATTGACTAAAGTGAAGGAGGTGTGAATACTTGCTGAATGCACTGTTTTCAGCCTATGTGCTATGAATAAACAAATATTAAAAGTTTCAGGTTCTAACAACATTTTACTGCACATGGTTTTTGCTGTCGTGTCTTTCAATACTAACGTAAAAGTCATTTCTTTGACTTGACATCAAAAGAGTAAATAATTTCCATTGTTGAGAAATATTTGCTGATAATCCAAGGGGGATGAAACACAGACAGAGTGTCTCAGTGCACAAATATGTCAGAATTGTCTGTGTGAATAAGTTCACACAGGTGCATGCCATTAATCAGGGGGTGGAAAAATAAAATGGTGTCGTTAAATGAATTGTGTCACATGTTAGGCATCCTGTATTTACAAATATTCAGAAGACAGCCAGTCTGCTTAGATGCGAGCATGCCTGAGACAGAAAAAGGGAAATCCATTGGAAGTAATGACGAACAAACAAAAAGATTCTTAACATACCTGTACTGTATGTTCCTCTCAGCGACAAGTCCTACTTTAGTTCCTGCTTCAAATTTGGGGATTTTGTTTTGCAATTTCTGGAAGCAGAAAGGTAAAAAGCATTTTTTAAAATTCTATCTTTATGCTGTAACTATTTTTCTCATTATTAATATAGCAAGCAATAAAAGAGAGCAAGTATTTTTCCTGGTAGACTAATCAACGAATAGACTAATACTATTTCCTTTTTGTCATCCCAATGATTACATTTCTGTCTGCCTTTAATGAAACCGGTTCAATCTGGATGGATAAACGTGAACCAGAATATAAGGTGTGGTTCAGCCATTTCACTCTTTTCCACACATAGTTTACATTGTGGATTAGTCCTCAAGCTCACTGATAGACACACAATCATATTGAAAATATGTGCACGGTCAGGGCTGGGGTAAGGAGCGAGAGAGGAAAAAGAAGAAGAAGAAGAAGAAGAAGAAGAAGAAGAAGAAGAAGAAGAAGAAGAAGAAGAAGACACAGAGGGGGTGCAGTAAACTAACAAAAATCAGCCCACAGAGAGAAGAACCTGATACACATACTGTACTAAAACCTATTCCCTGCTGATAGTTGTAGTTTGGGTAACTATTATTACATTGTTTAAAATAAAAAAGCAGGGACTCCTAAGGGTTCTTTGGATTGTTGAGGAACCTTATACAAGATTTCACAAGCACCTTTAAGAAATTAGGGGAAATGGTGGCTCAAGTGCTTAATCAGAAAGTTGGGGTTCATGCCCCAGTACTGCCAAGCTGCCACTGTTGGGCTCTTGATCAAGGCCCATAACTCTCTCTGCACCAGGGGTGCTGTATCATAGCTGGCCTTGCCCTCTGACCCCAAACTTCCTAAAACTTCTGTTCTGTGCTTTAATGTCTAGGTGACAAATATAAAGCCTTCTTCTACTTTTAATTCATACATGAGAATATCAAAAAACATTGAGCAGTAAAATACTATTCAAAATGAACTCTATTGTTGTAACAGACTACAGATGCTGGACAAAAGTTTTAAAGCAAAGATGAAAATTAGTGCACAAAAAACAGGTTTAAATCAGTGTTTAGAAAGTAAAGAATAAAACACAAATAAAACACGAGTGCTGTAATGGGAAACTAATCAGAGATATCAAGCAACCAATCAGAGCAAAGAATTCAACAGTACTCTGATTTAATTGGTTAGACTTTATAAAAATAAGGTGAAAACAGTAAGGGGTGAAGAACCCATTGTCACTCTGGAGTGGACACAACCGTTGATGACTTGTTAGGTGAACAAGCTGAAAAATATAAGATTAACTACAAAAATCTACAGTAGTAACACACTAGCAAGAGAACAGCAGGTTTTAAGCAAATTACCTGTGAAATACCTGTAAAATGCATACAGTAATACAACTGATTCATTTTCAACATTCCTTTTCATTTTTTTTTTTTTTATTTGACCAAGAGAAAGCTCCTGGTAGATTTATTGGGTTGCTACCTACAGAATGCCATGGCTTGTAAAGCTGAGAACTGCTAGGACTTAAGGCACTAAAGGCATATCTCAAATTCTTACAGGATTTTCCCCAGTCCTCATGTTATTACAAGTTTGTTCTTACAAGATAACTTGGCAAAATATTCTTGCCAGGAACACATTAGTCCTTCTACACGTTTCCTGTCTTCCACCTGCTCCCAGAGCATTGTTTGTACAGGTATGTGTTCTTTGCAGTCTTGCAAATGGAAATCTATAAATCAGAAATGTTGTTTTTTTTTGTTTGTTTGTTTGTTTTAGATGTCTCTTTTCTTAATTTTCAGATATCTTTTGATCCGTTTTTGGTTTTTAGGAGAAAAATAGCTTTTGATGAGTATGTATGTACCTGATGTACACTGATGGCTGCTCATGATATCAAAAATGTGGGTTGAAATTTAATATTCAAGGATTATGGAATGCATTTGTGAACACACACACACACACACACACACACACACACACACACACACACACACACACACACACACACACACACAATTTTTTACTTAGAATAAAAAAAGTTGATGCTTATTGCTCTTTGCTTGTCCTACCTGGATCCTGGATGTATGGCTTCTCCATATGATGATTGGGAGCACTCTTGAAGGGGCTGAACTACAGTACATAACCTCATAAAGAACATCATTCTTAAACCAATGATTGAATGCCAAAAATTATGCCTTTTTCTGACAGGTGGGACTTTACTGACTCGCTTGCACAAGTCACCATGATGATTTATATAGATTTATAGAAGTCTTTATTTGACATATATACTGTACATTATAGCACAGTGAAATTCTTCTCTTTCCCTATCCCAACTTTGGAAATTGTGATGAAAACCCTGGGTCAGCCACGATACAGCACCCTCGGAGCACTGATTGTTAAGAGCCTTGCTCAAGGGCCCACCGGTGGATCATCAACTCCGATCAGCAACCCAGAGCCGTAACCGCCTGAGCCACCACCGCGCCGGTGATAAGATATATAGTGCTCATGCAAGTATAACATTGCTATTGATCCAGTTTTTATGACATGATTAAAAGATCATTAATCCCAGATGGTATGAATTGTTTTTTAATTTTAGCAAAGTAGCTGAGAGAACAGGCCACAGAGATGATGCACTATCCTCCAGAATCTTTCCTCCATTACATACCCAAAGTGCAGCAGGAAGCATAGAGACAAGCTATAATGGATGTGTTGTTGACGGGAAAGAGGAGAAAAATTAGGACTATGACTCACTTTTGTAAATGTGGAATTCTTACATTGTGCATAGCATGGAGAAGCACTGGGCCTTGTTTGCTGATCATGGCCCATGGGTGGTGTTCTCGGCGGTGGGTCTCGGTGAGGGGGTTAAAGAAGACCAAAACAGGCGTGGTCTGAGACAAACACATGCAAATACCACATTGAGTCAATGCAGACCTGTACAGATCTGTGTGGGCAGTTTGGAATGGAAAATGTGTGCTTTTTGTAGTCGTGATTTCAAGCACATTTAACAAGTCGTTGCAATTATGTTGTGTACTTCTCAAAAGAGAACAGTTCCTTCAGGACTAAAGTTATTTTTCCATACATGAACAATCGACAGCTGATATGCTGGATCTGGATTAATTCTGCATCCACTGATTTTCCACTGTTAGCTATTTTTAAAATGACAAATCCCATATATGAAATAAAATGGCATCTCGTTTGGAAGCTTGTCTAAACTTGGCCTTGTACCAGGCAACCGTCCAAGTTCGGGAACCTTTAACAGGCTGCCACAGCGCAGAGAATGAACTGCCGTCACGGAAAATATCCCTTTCAATCTGAAAATACCTTCAGGGAATACGTACTATATCAGATCTGACAGCTCAAGCGTGTGTACTCTTCAAAGCATTAAAGCATTGTATAATGATTAATAAAATATAATACTTATTCCTCAAGTATGAAGCATTGTTGTATAGCTAGGTATTTATTTATTTATTTATTTAAATAATGAACGTCTCAATGATACAGATAATTTGTGATCATCCGATCCTCAGAACTGGACACATTATGTTTTGTCCATCACCAAAAACAATCTATACCATGCTGTTACTTTTCAGAAAAATCTAGAAAGAAAGAATTAACATGCATCATAAAAAGATCACTGTGGTGTTTAAGCACTGCCACTGGTTCAACGCAGTCGGTGAACTCACAGTGTCACATTGACTTTAAGACACTGTAGTAGTAAACCTAGTAGTTTAAGACACTGTAGTAGTAAACTAGTAAACCTTTACTAACATTATATAGTACAGTTATTCTTTTTATTTAGTTTTATTTAGTTTTATGTATCTAACATTTTCTATCTAACCATCTTCGCTTTTTTGCATGGTTAGCGGATTTTTCTCGATCCCTTAACTTCCAAATAGTTTGGACAATTTTTACTCTTACTCAAAATCAAATCCCTTCATCTCTCAGCTCATACCAGCCTCTACCTCTCTTCTTAACTATTATTTCTCTTAATATCAATGTCTCTCTATACAAATCCCATGAAATAAAGGTTACATTAGCTCTAAAATCCAAACCCTGGTCCCTTAAACACACTGCTGCATGCTTTTCTACACAGGAAAAGTTTTTTTTTTTTTTTTGTATCTAACAAATCCTATCTGATAGAGACACTGTTATTATTAAATTATTCTCCAATACAGTTCTAAATTGTACCCAAGAGACAGGGATAAGACAAACAAAGAAAAATCCTCATTTAGGAGACAGGTCAAATGGTCAAATCCCACGAAGTAGCAGATTATGTTTGCACCTGCAGAAAAGTCATCAAGTTGTCAGCTAGTGTTTAGCTAAAAGTTCTGTTTTTTTTTTCTTCACATCAAATATAAAAGATATCAATTGAGTCTGGCTAGTGTTGTTATTTTTCTCATCATGCGACTATGTGTTGTGCTAACTGGAGAGTTATAGGACAGCTTTTGTCTGCATCTTATTTTGCTTGGTTTAGCTCTTTCTGAATAGGTCATGTGTCATCTGTGAACGTTAATTAATCTGACTAATAACAATGGATGTGAGCGGCATGCAGATGGTGGGATTCAGAATGAATAACACACTATAGCTATTCATTTATATCACTATTGTTTAAATATAAATATACATGGTGACTTCTAGCCTACAGAACCAGAATGGACATTAAATGTACCATGGGGCATCACACTGACTTTAGCACAAAAAAGACATCCTTTATTATAGACAAAAAGAAAAGACAAAACCTCTCAGTGAAACTCCTATGATTGACAGCTACATTAAAGATGCAATCCTGAATACAATAACAATCTTTTGTATTCTTCATATGTCTGGACCATGGGGTAGGATGGCTAGTAGGAAGACCTGAGAAACCATCTCACAAACAAACAAACAAACAAACAAACAAACAAACAAACAAACAAACAAACAAACAACAACAACAAAATTGCATTATGGGACTTGTCTCTCATGAGAAAAAGGTAGAACTTTTTGAGCATTATTGTAGACATGTCTGACACAAAAAAAGAAAACAAGAAAGCTTATCCATGAAAGAACACTACAGTGAAGCATGGTGGTGGAAGCATCGTACTATGCAGCTACTTCTTCTTCTGAGGCTGGGGGTCTATTCAAGATATATGGAAGCAGAAATAGCTCCATTTTCCAAAATATATAAACATGAAGAAAAAAATTTACTTTCCAGCATGATACTGATGCAAAGCCCAAATCAAATGAATTAAGGCATGCCATTAGAAGTAGAAGATGACCCAGTCAGTGCGCAGATTTAAATACGATTTGAGCGATTTGTAAAATTTTTACAAAGAAGTTTGGAATACAGTTGGCAAACCAAGATGAACTGAGTATTGTATGACAAGCACTCAAAATGTGCTTTAATAAAGTAATCAAAAAGTGTGCTCAGTTTATTGTAGCCAGGTTGTTTTTTCTTTTTCTTTTCCTATATTCATATAATCGTTTGTCAGACTCCCTTAAACAGGGTGACTTACTTTTTTTTTTTATCTCATTTTATACAATTGAGGGTTGTGGTCCACCACCTTGGTGGATCTGGGATTTGAGCTCACAATTTTGGGCACCTTAACCACTAAAGTCCAACACCTTAACCACTAGGCTACCGCATCCCCCATATAGTTGACGGACTCATGTCAATTTTTAGCGGATAATTTTTAACTAGCGGGACCTATGACCTGAATGTCAATGAACGACTCTAGTAGCAGAAAGGAACCTTTTCTTTGTTTTCATTGGATGGAGTTTGGAGATTTACTAAAAGGGTAAGTCAACTTAAAACGTTAACAATGAAAACTAAGCAAATGTACATTTGTAGTTATACTTCTGATATAAAATATACTTCTGCCCCATTGGTCTCAGTAAACTCTGATACACGTTTTGCAACAAACAATGCAAAATAAAATGAAGTTTTTTCAGCTGACTATTCCTTGTTTATTATAGGAGAAATTTAAGACATTAATATTTCAAGCAGCTGTGGCTAAATGGAGACATTATTGATGGAGCAGTTTTCTGTGCATTTAAACACCAATAGAATATTCAGTTGTTTACATAAACAGAGGGAAATTGTAGGGAAAGGGCATATATCCATAAGACGTTGTATGTATAAGGGCAAATTGAATCACTTTTCTGAGATCTGTGTGTCTCTATTGCAAACCTCTTTTTGCTGCATGCTTTTAAAGCCAAGCACAGCTTAGTAAGGACATTTTTCGGCACACACACATGGACTGTAGTGACGCACTTGGAGCGTCTCATCGGGTCAGGCATTTTCTCTATTAAAGGAAATGTTCAGAATGTGAGCATCCCAGAAAATAAACTGTCTCAAATTTTGGACTTTACATATCCAATAGAGAAGTGTTCAAATAAACTAAGCCTTAGATCTGAGGTTTATAAATAAAATAATGCTTTTGTATATATATATATATGAATAACATAACTGTTGGGAAACACACACGGTATAAAAACGTTAACATCGAATCGTTTAATTGTGTTGTATTACAGTGACACTGATCTAATGGTGTGTTTATGTATGGAGTGTGTATGGTGTGTGTATGAGCTACCTGTAAAGCAGAACACTGATAAAGTTCACACAAAATTACTCAGTACATATTTATCTGTATGTAGATTGATGCACAAATCCCACCGGAATAATTTTGTCTTAGCATCATTTAAGTTATTCATGTGCATTGTTCATTTTTATTTATTTCTTTGTTGCATGGAGGAAAATGTTCACATAGCCTTTGGTGAAGCAGTTTAAAAAAAAAAAAGAATAGAACTAAGCGTGTTGTCAGGAATGATGGTTGAGAGGTAAAGGTTGATGGGTGAGTGGAGGTAAAGGTTGAGCAGTTACACAAAGTGAAATACAAACACTAGGAAACAACCATGATAGTGAATATGTGATTATACGCATAGAGAGACAAAGTTAGGAAATGCTACACGATGTATGAATTAAGTACCCCTGCTAAATTAAGCATAGTAAGGTGCTCATAGTCTTGTGACATGATGAATGCAGAGAGCATATTATGTGCAATGGCTTATGGGTGTTTTAGACACAGTAAAAGAGTCAGAGAGGGGATTTTGGGGTTTTATGGTCTTTAACCTAAAGATATGGATAAAAAATGCAGAAATGCTAAAAGTGAAAAATAATGTAATTATATGAAAGAAAAGACAGCAAGCATTGAAGCAGATACGCCGTTCAACCATAACATTAAACCACCTGATTAATATTGAGTAGGTCCCCAGTTTTCTGCCAAAACAGCTCTGACTTGTTTAGGCCTGGACCACACAAGACAAATGAAGGTGTGCTGTGGTATCTGGCATCAGATGTTAGCAGCAGATCCTTTCAGTCCTGTAAGTTGTGAGGCGAGAACAGATGTTTTTTTTTTCCAGCACATCCTACAAATGCTTGATTGGATTGAGATCTGGGGAATTTGGAGGCCAAATTAAAACCTTGAACTGTTTGTCATCTAATGTTACTGAACCGTTTTTTTTTTTTTCAGTGTGCAAGGAATCTGTATACGCTTGCTAGTGTTTTTAATGTTATGGCTGATTGGTGTATCTAAAATTACTGCAAACAGCGACCTATTCACTGACTATGTGCTTAACGTCAACAGCTTTTCTGCCATCTTATAAAATAGCACTTGATTCAGCAATTGGTATTATTTAGTTTGTTTTTATTATGTGCTGGCAGTCACAGTTAAAGTTAAAAATTACAATTTCGACACTAAATCAGTCATGAATATTCTAACAAGGTATTTTCTAGCATTTTGGGAATTTTAAGTTGTTGATTAATATACTAATGGAAATAATGCTTTTACACCTGGTCACTTCTCTGATCCGATAGCTGTCTGATTTGTTAAAACTGTTCCATTTACATTAGGCCACATAAATGCGTCTTGGCGAATCAGCTTTGGTGTATGCGGTTTTCAGAATGCAGTCAAAAAGAAGACGAAAAAACTTGTTACCACGATTATGCCACAAAAAACAACATTTACTGTTTGCTGTATTTTCGCTGGCAGTAGCAGTGCATTTTAAAACCCAACGAGATTCCTGGGTGAAAGATCACCTGCGAGTGACGTACTTCCGTTTGGGAGGAGTATAGCGCTGACGTATGTGGCTTGAACAACCACATGCATTTACACCTGTCCAGTTTTATCTGAAATGTGTCCCAGACCACCTCCTGAAGGAGTTTGTACGATGGGATTTATATCCGTCTCGAAAACGTTTCGGAGGGCATTTAGACCTGGTCTTTTTACCATCTGATAGCTATCTGATCACAGAAAACGCATGAAGTGACCAGGTGTAAAAAGCCCCTATGATAAATCTCTGTTTTTGCAAGCATGTATAACTTTCACATAATTTGCTTAAATGCTTATGTGTATGTGTATGTAGGTCATGTGTATGATTTCTGTATAAAATCCTTACTAAATGTGCGTAACGGTTAAGCTTTTGGCGTACACCTCTCGGGTTTAAAAGCCTCGGCTTGTTTGTGCTCCTGAATGCCGTCTAAGGAGCAAGCAGGTTTTCTGGCTTCTTGGGACTCTTGGTGTCTTTTCTCATGGCACTGGCCACAGACTTTAACGCCTTCTTCAAAGAACAGGGATTGTGCAGCTTTTTTCAATTTAAAGTAATGAAATTCAAGCATTTTTCCAACATGCACAGTGAGAGCATTACCAGTATAATCTAGTTCAATGGTTAGGTTCAACACTCTCACATGACTTTGCTGAAACGCAGCTCGATTGTTAGCTAATGTTATGCTAGCTGTCGCTTTTAATTTTCATTATTTTATCTCATTGCTTCAAAGTGTTAGAATACCTTTGTAGGCTGCTTGGCACAATCTCCACATTTCAAGATGTTGTCGATTTCTTTCTTGCTGAAAAAGTAGTATGCTTTCCATGTGTTTGGCCCTCACTGAAATCTCAGCATGCAGTTCAATAGTCTGAAGTTAAAGGGTTTGGGTATAATTGCTTGGAAGTCATAGAAGGCATCTGCCACCTGTAAATAAGCTTTTAAGTCCCCTGCCATGATCATTTTAATAGGCATGTTTGTAGCTAACCCTGAATTGGTTTCAAAGGGAAGGCAGGAGCATCATCTCAGCATGATTTATCCTTACTTCTAAAGCGTTTCTGTTTTTACTTTCTAGTGAAGGTAATATATTCATAGACAAGTTCCAAAAAAACCAACAACACCAAAATGATTAGTTTTTTCACACAAATGTTTCTATCTTCAAAGTAAATAGTGATAGCAGACCTATTTCTGCTCTTTCATTTGGCCCCAGTGCTGATTCATAAGCATCTAACATGTATCACACTGAAAGCCAACAGAGTCCTGACTCATTTTATTACAGACTTGCTGAGAAAAAAACGTCGGATAAAATGATTTCAGTTACATCAGTGGAGCACCAATGGAGCGCCAGTGTACTGGTAAAACCGGTTAAGCTTGGACATGTCACCGGGGCACCGTTTGCATAATCCTGTTTAAACACCTCTATGATAGAAACCAATAACTTTTAGCACCCTCAATCGAGACATCAAGCAAACCATAAATGACTCCTCCAGTATAGCTGCTTTTATCACATTTATCAAGCTGCATATGAACAAATATATCCGTTATTTATTCCTAAGAGCATTTAAACAAGAAATTCAATAAAATCAGTTTTAGTTGGTCCTATAAAAGTTCCTGTCTTTGTAAACCTCAATTGTTTAACTTTCAAAAATCATTTGATTGTTATTGAGTCACTGCAATTTTATACACAGATTTCATTCTAATTTATTTATATTCCACACAAATTTAATGATTTTTAATTGAACTATTTGATGTTAATGGTATTAATTTTCACCTTGTTACATTCATTCATTCATTCATTCATTTTCTACCTCTTATCCGAACTTCTCGGGTCACGGGGAGCCTGTGCCTATTTCAGGCGTCATCGGGCATCTAGGCAGGATACACCCTGGACGGAGTGCCAACCCATCGCAGGGCACACACACACACACACACACACACTCTCATTCACTCACACACTACGGACAGTTTTCCAGAGATGCCAATCAACCTACCATGTATGTCTTTGGACCGGGGGTGGAAACCGGAGTACCCGGAGGAAACCCCCAAGGCACAGGGAGAACATGCAAACTCCACACACACAAGGCGGAGGCGGGAATCGAACCCCCAACCCTGGAGTTGTGAGGCAAACATGCTAACCACTAAGCCATCGTGCCTCACCTTGCTACAGTTTGGATATATTTTTATTCTCTGTTTCAAAGTCAAGCAATTTTTTACACTTCGTTAAAATCACAAACAATTCACTTTTCCTACAAATGTTCTACACGTTTTCACCTTTTCAGGTGCTGTTACACTGGGAAATAATATTTTAATTGGCACAGCCTCTGAGAAATGTTGTTTCTTTGTATTCCTCATTATACATTTTCAGCTCTCTGTGAGCTTTTCCTTTCACAGGCTAAATCACTAAATGCAGATGATCTGGAGACACTTTACACTACTTAGGTAGTAGACACTTGTAGGTGATCGCCACTCATTTACGTACACATGTGAAGATGAAAAAAATCAGCATTTGCAAAATTTCATAAAAAATAAGCAGAGTCAGAAAACTGCACATTGTCTGCATTTTGGTCCAGATGGTCTCTCGGTAAGAATTCCTACAAACCAAAAGTTACAAATAGTTGCGTTTCTTTTAACGCTGTGCTGTAGTTCTGTTTATCTGATTAATTGAACTTGTTATCACAACAGTAACGACAACAAATAAAACGGCTTTTCTCCGTTTGCACAAGATTATTGTTGGTTTTTATAATAAAAGAGAGAGATTTTGTTGGTTTACATAAAAATAAAGTTTTAAACAAGACACATGCGCTAAGTGTTTCCATGCAAGGTGGTCTGGAGAAATTTGCAATGGTGTAATTCTGCTGGACTTTTGGAAAAGCACTGCTACATTTATCAAGGTTTAACCAGAGATTGTAATAGACAACATCTCAAATTCCTGTAATTGAGCTGGTGTGAGAATCAGGAACCACACACTTCATAATCAGTCAGAAATATCGTCTTAACTGGAGTGTAAAATTAGCCAGAATTGAACACACTTCTTATCAAAAGGCAGAAATGAGCCTGACACTCGCTAGGGTAATTGTTCATGGGCTCCACAGTGGTTTAGCCCTGAGATTTGAACTCACAATCTTCTCCTCATTAGCTGACACACAAAGCTACCACTGACATGTATTGTATTTCATACAATCTGCTAGCATGACTTTCATCTCAATGGGTGCCTCGTAATTTGACGGCAACATTTAACACCTGTTTCTAAATACTATTGTGTTTTTTACCATGCCAAAAACTTATTTCATTTCACTTAAACGTGACTTCACAGAGAGTGCATCTGGAACCCATGACTCTTTCATGCACGCTCGTGCAACACAGCAGAATTGCAATTTGCACAAACAGGAACATCCGACTCACATCAGTATAGTAAACGCATAAAGATGTTGAAGTCGAACAAAAATGTACTCTTGTAACCTGCGTGCTGTGACACAGTGCTTAGGGGAAATGCGTGTTATTCCTTTCCATGCTTTCTTTTATGTCAAATATTCTATTTTTATAAATCAACCGAGGACAACTAAGATAAATAGTGGTAGCGGAAAATACAGTCCTGTCATTGACGAGCGTGTCAGACTGTTCCTGACATGGACCATTGGTGTGATGTCTGGGAAATGGAGCTATGAGGGTATGAGTGAGAGTGAGATAAAGAGACAGACTGAGATAATAGAAATCATCTGTGAACGCAGCACCTCCGCTGTGTCACACACTCATCTCTGTTGGGACACACTGACATCCAGTGGTGAAACAACATCGGTATGGCCAAGAAAACGTTGAAAGCGCGTTCATTTCGAGTTCCTTCTATTTGCTATCTCAAGATGTCTGGCCAGACACATGCACAGTGTTCCTGATGGAGATGACAGGGAGTAATGTACACAGGACTTTTCCCACATTGCCTGCCATAAGATGTCACTTGGTTTTATTATGCTTTTATTACATGCCGCTTACTGTTTATAATTCTTACGATGAGACTTGTTGCCTAATCCTGTTAATCAAAGATAAAGGGATGGGGCTGCATAATGGAAAGCACTGATCATCAACATGATGAATGCAGAGAGGTTTGTAATAATCCAGATTAGCAATGGCTGAGTGTCAGCACACACTTACTACTATCATCTGGCCCACAGAATGCTTTGGAATGAAGCAATAAACTTGTCCGAATCTGGCTTCCAGAGCACAGTCATCTCTCAACCTTGATCAGATGGGAATTTAGAGGTGGGCCATGTTTGGCCCAAATCTAAAGTGACACCAAAGCTTAGATATGATTGTCTGAATTGCTGCTATTTTGGCCCATTATCCAGATGTCATTCATCTTTCTTCAGATAGCCAGTTTATCCTGGACAGGTTCATGCTGGATCTAGAGCATGTCCTGGGAAATCTGGGTCCATCACTGGACACACACACACACACACACACACACACACACACACACACACACACACACACACACACACACACACACATTCCACTCAATACTACTGTACTGGTTTTTGTGAGGTGGAAAGACATTTTTGAAAGATTACTGAAGAAATGTCCGAACAAGGGAATGGTTACAAACTACCTGAGAAACAATGTGATTACTCAATCAAGGTTTTTAACCTATATGATGAAGATGTATTTAATTGCATCCGATGAGTCAATTATTGACTTAACTTCCTTCAGAAGACAATGATTTCTAATAGATTTCCTAACCTCGGCTAGCAAGCTATGCTTATACTTAATGGTTCGATTGCTGCCAAGTTGGAAGAGATTTAAAAAATATCTCAGAATTTTTCCCATCCTGATTAAAGGAAATTGGTTTGATCGTCATACATTATAGGATGTACAGCAAGTGACCTACAGTCACGTGACAGCCAATTAGTACTCAAGAATAATAAAAAATATCAGGAAGTCGAACCGTCGCTTCAATTTAGTTAGCTTCCTCTCATGTTTAAAGTTAAACTGCATCAGATGGAGGGCCTTTAGGCTCTGGTTTTACTTCAGCACTTTCAGATGAAAGAGGCTTCTTGATTGTACTACAGTAGTAAAACAAAAGGAACACCAGAACCTTCTCAGCAAGATGCATGCTGTCTGGAAAATTTCGTCCTGATCCTATGTTGCAATCTTAATGGAAAATCTGGCACTTGATTACTCTGGGAGGGTCAGTGGAGAGCTTGACTTTCAAAACAGTAGCTGAGGGATTTATTAAGGGCAGTATAAAGCACTACAGTTTGAAAAATATCACTTTTTTGAATTGGACTACATGTAAAAGTAATATTTCCAACACAAAAGAAAAGCACAGAAGATGCTAGACTAATTTTAGCCGACCGTTCTATGATACTGGCTAAAAACAAGTGTGAATTTCTGCCCGCTGCACCAAGGTCCTTAAACTACCTACAGTACCAGTTGAACTTAGACAAGCTTAATCTGTGTCACCTTTTAAGTCAAATCTTAAAACACTTTCTTGGTGACTTGTTGAAGTTGTCTCACCGATCCAGATTCCTTCATCTCGATCCTGATCTCTGGTCTCTGATGTCACCTCATTTTAACTTCTCTTTGTTCTCTTGGGTTTCCTCCAGATTCTACGCTTTCTGAGTGCACATGCATCATGCCATGTGATGGACTAGAGCCATATGTCAGTTTTATTCCTGTCTCATGATTCATGTTTTCCAGGACTCTGGTTTCACTGAAACCCTCCCAAGGATGAAGCAATAACTGAAGACACATGAATGAATGAATGAAATGAATGAATGAAATGAATGAATGAATGACTAAATTTGTTTTACCCCCTTTGACATGAAACTGGAAATTGAACTCGGGAACGTTCTGTTTCCACTAATCCCCAAGAAGAGAATAAAATATAGCAAATTCATTTAATGACACATGATTTACAAAGTCACATCTCTGTATACAGCTGAGAGTCTGCAAATGTCCAGGCAACAAATAAACCATGAAGTCAGTGGATTTGTGTGTAAACCCATGAGACAAAAGTGTTTCAGGGCAGATTATTCTTAAATGGATGAAGTCATCACAGAGACTCTTCCTAGAGCTGGATGAAAGCCAGGCTGAGTGCCTTTAGTTAGAGACATAATGAAGAACATGAGAGATCTTCTGATGTAATTCTAGTTTTTTCTTTGTGTGTGTGTGTGATTGGCTTGGGTCAAAAATTGACCTAATTTATTCTATGGTCTAATGAACCAAGATTAAACTCTGATTTAAAGTCCAAGCATTATACCAGGTAGTAGCCAAGCAGCTATCATCACCAGGCCATCATCTGAGACCTACACTGAAGCATGTTGGTGGCAACATCATCACATGTTTTTCAGAACTGGGACGGAGAAGCTTATCAAGATCAGGTAGGAAATGTTGGGTGTTGTTGTTTTCTTCTACTTTCAGCTTTTCCTACTAGGGGAAGCAACAGCAAATTATCTGTTTCCACCTAGTTCTATCCTCAGTATCCTCTACTCTTGCACCATGTCCTCTTTTAACACATCTATATATCTCCTCTTTGGCCTTCCTCTAAACCTCTCACCTGGCAGCTCCATCTATCTTCAACTATCTCCCTCCTCTGTACATGTCCAAACCCTCTCAATCTGGCCTCTCTGACCTTGTCCCCAAAACAGTCTCTCCAACCCGCCTGTACTCGCCTCTTCACCTCTTTCCCACACTCCCCATCACACTGGATGGTTGACCCCAAATACTTCAACTCCTGCACCTTTTTGACCTCAGCAATTCCTTCCCTCTTGTTCATACACATGTATTCTGTCTTACTACGACTGACATTCCTCTTCTTTCTGGAGCAGACCTCCAACTTTCCAGGCATTCCTCCACCTGCTCATCATTGACCATGGAGATTTCTGTCTGACTTATTTTTAATTATTATTATTATTATTATTATTATTATTATTATTATTATTATTATTATTATTATTATTATTATTATTATTATTGTTGTTGTTGTTGTTGTTGTTGTTATTAATGATCAATTTCCTTATATATATATAAAAAAAATTTGAAAAAGTATAAATAATTAGCATATATATATATATATATATATATATATATATATATATATATATATATATATATATATAGTGTAGATTTGTAATTGTAAAGCACTTTGTAAAGCACTTTTAATTGTGCTATATAAATAAAATTAATGTTGATAAATTTAGCATTGAGTCAAATACAGTAACACCGACTTAAAACCGACTTAATCCATACATCAAATCCAAACCAATATGTAATTAAGACTTTGCAGAAAGTTTGAGGAGCTAGAATGTTTTAAGTTTGAGTCTTAGACTGTTAAAGTCTCAGACCTTTAAAGGTCACTCGTTAAAGGCCTATTGCTTGAAATGTGTTTATAAGCACATGCATTTCATATTTAAATTCCCAAAATGTGACGTGAGTCCACTGGGATTTGGGTTAGGTATTAAGGAAAAGGCTTGGAGGTCTGATTTTTGTAAATAGGTAACGCTTGAATACATCACTGTGCACTTGACGACCCCTCAGAAAGGAGGTGTTTAGGACAAAGTTAAGACAATGACACTCTATACTTATTTCATGAAGTGTTAGAAATGTTCAATAGATACATGTTGGCAGAACCATGGAGTGGGCCATCAATATTTAATCTAAATTAACCTTGGTGTTATTGTGTGATCGCTATTCAAACACCAAAAACTACATCAGACTTAAGCTCTTAACCTTTCTATGAACTACTCCAAAATGTCAGACTAATGTACATTAAAATATAAATGATTACCTAACTTGTTTCAAGAAGGTTCAGACCGACGAGAGCATGTGTTGTGCATGTGAAAGCCCACCATTTTTCAATTGCACAGAATTCTTGACATTCCTCCAGCTCTCCTCCACCACATGGAACCTGCAGGAGATAAGTTTAAGAGCAGCTCATCAACCTCCTGCTGACCTGCTACATCCTTAATGTCCAAATTACAACCTACAGATAAAGAGTGTCCTGACCATACAGACCATGACTTATGTAGTATCATCACTACTTTGACATACTGTATCTGTGCAAGCTTTTTTTCTTTTCTCCTTTCATTTTTTGTTTGTCTCCTGCCATAAAATGAACATGTGCATGCCATTCTCATGAAAAGCACTATAAAATTCTCCTAGTCTCCTCCTTCTCTTTTTGACCTTCCTGAGTAAAATGCAAACCAGTAATCTGGTATGGAGTAAATATGAAGACTGAGGCGCATCAAAGCCTCGATCGGCAGTGCAGGATAACAATAAGTGCTAGTACAGTGTGTTGAATAAACCCAGTAAACCTTCTACACACCTTTAGCAGATTCTGCCTGGGCTTTCAGGCTTTCAAACAGTTTTTCAAAATAAATAAATAAATAAATGGTCCTCTAAGACTACAGTTACTACAGCAGTTACTACAGTTACCAAAACATTTAGAGGGTTTAAGACATGTTTCTCCCAACAACATTGACACGTTGAGCTCAACGTGAGCAAGCAAGTAAAACGTCCTCCTGTCAGATTAATGTCCTTATGAGTGCATAAGCACATTCGAATTAAACGCTGGGTTTTTTTGTGTGTTTTTTTTTTTGTGTGTGTGTGTTTTTTTTTTTTTTTTTTTGCAAATTATAGGACTCCCTGTAGTTTTAACCACTCAGGCTGACATAAGTTCTTAGACTCAAGGGCAAAAATTCCTCAGGTCCAAACTTGAGCTGGAGTCGGAGCCTGGCAGCCCTTGTGTTCAACATGCACACAACAAAGGTTTGCATTCACATTAACAGCAGGTGAAGAAGGAAATCTGGGGCATATTTCCACTTACCACATTTCTGCAAGGATATTTCCACAGTCCCAAATGAACTTACAGGAAAGTATTTGAGTCACTGTTTTCCAGCATAGCTTGATTATATCAACTCAACAAAACCCCAGAGTTAACTGTAACCTTTTATAAACTTCTGCACTTGCCTGGAAAGCCCATACAACAAAATGCTCACACGGAGTGTTAGGATTTGGGTGAATGGTGGGGTAAAGTTAGTGTAAAATATTTTACCGGACAGAATTGTAGTGTTTTTCGCCAGGAATGAGGTAGTAGCAGTCAAGGAGAGAGATGTCTTTATAACCACTGACCACCTGCAGCCAAACATCTAAATGTTTCCTTCCCTTCCAGTTGCATGATTTTTCTTTTCCTGCTTTGTTCAGTCTTGGCTAAAGATATAAGATCGAAAAGATATGACTTGATCTAAAGTGCCTCTTATCCCTTCAAAATGTAAGCTTTTACTATCTGATGGTGATTGGTAATGATTTACTAACAGTTGTTGGGTAAACGTTGATAGCATAATGAGATATCTGTGGTCTCATATTTTACTGCAGTCCCCACAAGCTCTTACATCATCCTGTGGCACTGATCCTTGTTTTGAGACTTTTCAGTGTGGCTGGAAAGATCTGGAAGGAGAGTTTTGACACTGGCAAAACTAGACAGCCTCCAGACATTGTCTCAACAGCACCTTGCAAAAACAAATTGTACTTCAAGTGGAAGTGATGGTGACATTCTTCTCATACCTTTCTTAAACAAGACTCAAACAGGAATAAAACAAATTTGACAGCAATGACAGCATATCCCAAGTTGTTTTGTTCTTCTCACATGCCAACAATTAATGTGTCACGTAATTACAAAAAAATAGCATGTTGTACATTTAATTTTTTATAGTTGATGCTGCAGAACATCCATGAGACAAGTTTGTCCTGTTATAACTCATGCCATAGCAGCTACTTCACAGTAGTTTGGTCACCATTCTCTTTTTTGGCCCTCCTGAAGTTCATAAAATCACAGAAACTACCTTGTCGTGTTAACGTGAATCGGAAAGTCCTTCACCCTGAAGGAAAACTTTCTGACTGCTACAAAGGGCAGACACAGGACACTCAGAGTTACAGAGTCTCTTAAAAGCAAGCTTTATTAAATTAAGTATAGAGTATTTACTCTATTATAGGTATAAGTAGAGTATTTACTCTATAAATATAAACACTATTTATTAGTTTCTTTTGAGACTTAACAATTTAGAATCTCCACCATACACATCCCTGGAAATGAGAAGATACATTTAGAAAAATGCATTAATAGAGTACGAACCTGTCATTTACAGTCTAACATTTACTAATACAGTCCAAGTTATTTTCACAGAGTCATTATGCATGCTGCATTTGGATTGGTAATAATATGACCCATGTCTTCATTTTTATGTTTGAAATGAAAATAAAAAGTCACAATAGTCAAAAGGAAAACCATGCAGTCAGAATTTCATTTTATTCCATGTTAAAAAGGTAAAAACAGTTAATCCCTATCTAGCCACTGGTTAGGATTTGAAGATCTGTTGATCTAAACTTGACATTAAAATGTTCTAAATTGACATACAAAAATGACATTTAGGCAATTTCAAATTTTGGAAATTTTGTAAAAATTTAAATCGTTGATATTACTGAGTATTACTGAATACTGAATATTCACTGTTTTAATGACATCTTTTTTTGCACTGACACTTTAACTCTGGACTTGCACAGCACAGTGCCACTTTATACACTATATACACTATTTACACACCATACTGTACCTGGACACTTTAAGGACTTTAAGGACATACACATTTATGTATATGTATATTTATGTATATACATTATTTTTCAACTTATATTTTCATTTCATTTTATATCGTTTTTTTTATATGGTTTATACTTGTTTATTTATCTATCTCCTTTTGGTTTTGGTTTATTTTTTTTTATCCTAAATTGCATTCCTTTTTTTATTTTTATGCTTATATACCGGACAAAAGCAAAAAGCATTTCACCGCATGTCGTACCCTGTATGTATGTGTATGTGACAAATAAAATTTGATTTGATTTTGAATAACAGTTTTGTGAACTTGAAGAGATCTTGATTTGTGAGAAACTTAAGCATAAGCATGGGAATAACTCTTCCCACATCCTGGAATTCAGGTCCTCAATGGCACAGAGCCTTCAGGCATGACAAGAACATGTCTAATACAAGTCCAGTCACAAAGGTTATCCAATGGTACCATCTGTAGGCTCTTATATTTAATGAGTGGAAAATAGGACCTCAGGCATTGTTTATGTAGCTTGGTTGGAAAATGTTTAAGAAACCCTCCAGCTACAAGAACAGCCATGTACTATTGCGTATGAAAAAAATGGTGATATGATGTATGCAGATATTAGGACTTGTGGAAGTGAATAAGAGACAACATGAGGCCTAAGATGGTATCTTATGGCTTAACTTATCCAAGTTCTTTAGAAGTGAATTGAGCCACTCGATAAAACCAAGCATTGAAGTCAATGCTTACATTACATTTATATTGATTGTTTAATTTTACAAGTGAGAGTAGAGTCTACACAACCCTATTCAATAAATCGCACTGTTGAGGGACAAGGGCCTTGCTGAAACAGCCAACTTTCCTCAGAATCTTAACCACTGAGTTACTACTGGAGGTCAAAATAAATTCCAACTGTTTACATTCCACTGGGGATTTTCCTGTTCTTAAGAAAAATGCATTAAGATAAAATGTGGTAAACCCAGGGATCCTTGTATTACAGTCACCAGGGAACACAAATAAAATTGCTCTTTTCTGAAGAAACGGATTTTATCACCTTTGCCTGGGCTGATAAAAAGAAGTCATGCCTTGAAAGAGGATACTCTTTACTACGGCTTTAAAATTCAGAGGATCAACGGAGGACAAATAACGTTCTAAGTGCCATAGTAATGAATTCATGTTGTTATGATTTAAATACTGCTATATCGGTATATTTACATGCATTGTGACAAAACTCTTATTAAAGTCTTATTTGGCCTTTTCCCAAATAACTAATATCCAAGACCATCGCAAGCAACCAGAAATTTGGCAACAAGTAGCAATATTTTATGGTTCTACACTAAAGTAAATCTGAGACAGGTGCTAACGATGATCAAGTGGTCTGGGCAAACACATTTTCCACACGACATTACGTCGAGGTACTATTACGTCAGCATATGGACTGGTTTTCATCAAAAGCATTAAGAAAAGAATAGAAGCATACGTTTAGATGACACTGTATACGGTTACCAGTGTACTGCAAAACTTCTGTGCAAATGAGTGTGAAAGCTCTTAATGATGTTATCTCACAGCCATGCCAGAGACATGAGCTCAGTTCATGTCTCTGATCTCCAGCTCCAGCTCATTTTACTCTTGATGGCGATGAATAATCAGCTTTATCATTAAACTGTACATGTCTGAATACACTCAACAGGTCAGCAGTACAACCCAACGCATATATACGCCATGCACAATATTACGTTTGATAAATTCCACCAACTTTTCAACATTTTAATATTATTTGCAGAAAAATGTAGAAATAAATTGAATCAAAGCAAACTGGAGATTTTAGAGAAACTTGAATCATGGCTAATCCACTCGCAACACAACCTACTATTTGGCATCCACATTATCTTTTTTGCAGTTAACAAATGTTTAAAATATGCTTATTTAAGAGCTCAAACCTCAGGTCAGGGGGGCATGGTGGCTTAGTGGTTAGCATGTTTGCCTCACACCTCCAGGGTTGGGGTTCGATTCCCGCCTCCGTCTTATGTGTGTGGAGTTTGCATGTTCTCCCCGTGCCTCGGGGGTTTCCTCCAGGTACTCCGGTGTCCTCTCCCGGTCCAAAGTCATGCATGGTAGGTTGATTGGCATCCCTAAATTGTCCGTAGTGTGTGATTGTGTGAGTGAATGAGAGTGCATGTGTGCCCTGTGATGGGTTGGCACTCCGTACAGGGTGTATCCTGCCTTGATGCCCGATGACGCCTGAGATAGGCACAGGCTCCCCGTGACCCAAGGTAGTTCGGATGAGCGGTAGAAAATGAATGAACCTCAGGTCAGACCTCAAGATCAGATCTCTGGTCAATTTTAATAGTGGTAACGAATATTGGCATCTTTTTCTAAAATGTTTAGCTGGTGGTTAAGATAAGCTGGTAGCTAGTAGTTGCTAACTTTCAGTGAGTGAGCTAGCAAGCAACTTAGTTAATAGCTACTTAGTTAATGTTTTTTTTTTCCCCTTACCGCCATGTGAGCCATACTGGTGTCACAGAAACTGAAAAAAATCTGCATGTTCAAAAGTATATGCACCCCCACCAAAAACTAAAAAGTCAAATGCATCAATGTGACCCTGTAAGAATGACAGCAAACTGTGGCACTTGGGTCTGTTAGAGGTTTCTGCAGGGTGCTGTGTAGAAGCTTCCCTATTCAGCAAAGTCAAATTTTTGTCTTTCCAACAAACAGGAGATAAAAAAGGTATATGAAGGAGTCTTTAACGTGACTTTCTATGAAACTAACGCTAAGATTTCTGAACAAAAAACCCTAGATACAATGAAGTATATATAGACAAAGACAGAGACAATGAACAGGTGTAGGGAAAAATACACACAGGTGCAGGTAATGATCGCTGTGTGAAGGTTATTGAAACTAGGACAAGATCTGGAGTAAACAGGAAGGTTCTCAGCTCACTGAAAGACTTAATAACCCTCTGATGACTCATGAGCTATTTCACAGTACAGGGCAAAGAATGGTGTCCGGATGAGCAGAAATCTGATGGTGTACATTAAAGCAATTTCAGAAAATCTTCAGCCACAGTTATGTGCGTGTCTAAAATTGGTGCTCTTTGCTGTGCAAAGGAAGCAACAAAACCACAATGAGTCACCTCTGTTTGGTCTGCTCAATATGCAGGATCATGCTGCATCTGGGAAACATGACCCAACCTCAGAGGCCTCCAGATCTCAGGCATAACATCAGGCAAGTTTCAGCAGTACCTTACTAAACTATTTACATCACTCACTTGCGCTCTTCTCCCTGCAGATATAAACCAATTAAACACTATTAAGCCACGGCACGACATGCTGCCACAGACTGGAGATATGAGAACTGATCTTGACACAAGGTCCAGAAGTTCCCTGATGTTATTAACATGCAGAGCTCTTACTTTAATTCCCCCCTCTTTGTGACCCAGAGTTCAGACAAGTTCATCTCCCGTCACTGCCTCCATCTTCATCTCCACTGATCTAGAACTATTTGTGTTGCCAGCAACAGCATTGTAGCTAAGTATTTAAAAGATGAGGATCATCTGGCTGCACACAGCTGGCTAGCAATCTAGGAAAAAGACAAGAGGAGGAGCATCAATCTCTTCAGTCTCCTCTTTCCACTAAAATTCTCTATGATTCTTCCTTGACAGGACGTTTGGACCTCCTGGTTAGAGGTTGTCAAAGAAACACTGTTTACATTCTTTTTCTAAGTCCCTTAAAGTGTCTGACTCATAAAACACTTTGGGGCTCCAGGCATCCATTAATAAATCTATACAACAACATGCGATATGTAAACACTAATGAAACCAAAGCACTTTGAGGCTTGTTAAAAGGGTACGTTAATACAGCATCTATCATTTTTCTGCACATCTGCATTAAAAGTCTGATAGATGTTGTTCAGTGGTTCCTCATGTGGCTCTGCCTGGTTCCTCATGTGGAGCTCAGATGTTCACTGTACTGTAGGCACCATCTAATTAAAATCCGCTGAATCTGGCAACCCTTTTATGGCACTGAGAAGAAGATTGTAGAAAGGGAGTAGGCAAAAATCTTTTGAAAGGAACATGGGGCAGTTTAGTGAGAAGGTCTGATGTTCCTGAAATTCTGGCTGAACAATATTCCAGTTTTGTAAAATTTTTATAATATGTTCAATTTAAATCATGAAAGCATGGTTTATTTGCATTTAACAGATATCTACATTTACATCTATGGCATTTAGCAGACATCTTTTTCCAGAGCGACATGTCCACTTCAGAAGTGCTGTGAAGTTTCACCAACACTAAGGATACCAAGAGTGTAAAACTCTGCTGGGATGAAATATAGCACAATTATCATTTTTTTCAGGTCAGACACTGAAGTCAGACAAACACCACTAAGGAGTAATATCTAAAGTGGTCATTTAATGGCCGGAGGTAGCAAAATTCTTATGGACACTTTCTTGAGTCAAGACTTTGTAACAAAGTCAGGTAGTGAAGTCAGGTTACTTCACTTCCCCGGGTATTTTGGAGGGCAGTGGTGGCTCAACTGGTTAAGGCTCTGAGTTGTTGATCGGAGGATTGGGGTTCAAGGTGAGCAAGGCCCTCAACCCTCCCTGCTCCAGGGGCGCTGTATCATAGCTGCCCCTGCACTCTGACCCCAGCCACCTTAGTTGGAGTATGTGAAGAAAAGAATTCCACTGTGCTGTAATGTATATGTGGCAATAATCAAGGCTTCTGTGCCCCTTTCTATTCTATTCTATTCTATTCTATTCTATTCTATTCTATTCTATTCTATTCTTCAGAGGTGACCTAGCTACTGGATTATGACACACATACCCACATCCAGCAACAACTAATAAGCATTAAAAGAAGCCACAATCCAGTCTCAGTTACTTTATAGGCAAAGTACATTTATTAGGACATAGACACAAGAGTCTTGTGCTTTTTAACAAAGCCTTCATTATTGGCAATAATGAATAGTCTTGTTCCCAAGAACAGTTGATATAACAAGTCAGTGGATATAACAGTTGATATAACAAGTCTACACACCCCTGTTAAAATGACATGTTTTTGAGACCCTCTCTAGAACTATTCCTGAATTTATGTGTGTGTGATGTCATTTCCATAGACTGGGAAACGGTTAGTTTCCAGTTAGTACAATGCTATTAGCTTTCTATTTAAGACATGAGAATATAGACAGTGTTGACTCGACAGTGGAGCAACCTGCGAACCTCTCACACCATGTGGGCCACAGGGGGTAACTTATACACCACTGATGAGATGTACACCTGTTTATGAAATTATAGACATGCCTCAGCTTTTAGTTTACATAGACTTAAAGCCAATATTCGACACAATATTCCTCACACAAATTCACAGTTTCTGTTCTATGTCAGCTCTGGGTTCACTGTTCCTGTGAATTTGCGTGATATCAGGTGGATATGTCAAGCTTGTAAAACCTAATAGAGCAAACACTGCAAGCCAACATCCTAACCTGTAACTGGACCAATAAATCTCCTGACGAGTTGGTGTTCGCTGCATAAACGGCTGTTCAGTGCTGGCATGGAACCTTGGATCTCTGCTTTAGTCTATGACCTTTTTACCCTTGCAGCATATACATCAATCATGTACTGGCTGCCTGCATTGACAGATAATTGTGTAATTTATGTGAATCCAAACAAATTTGACCTACTATTGAGTCTTAACACAGAGGACTCATACACACCAAATAATCACCACCATCCCTTTATTTGTCACTCTGGGATAAGCAAAGAAAGAACAAAAAGCAATTTTAAATTGACAAAAACATTGTCAATTTAAAATTCAGCCATTATTCCATCAAAAGTCAAGAGTGCACATTGTACAAGCTCACTATTTACTTATATATTAAATAAAAATCATATCATATTATCTATAATCTAAAATCTATTTATATTATTAGCAGCTTATAGTTATTTGCATAATGAATTTCATACTCAGTTGTCGCAGAAGGTTCCAGACTGAATACTAGCTTTCCACAGTCCTTCATCCCTTTCTGTTCCCATCAACTATTTCATTGTTTGAACCGTTTTTTGGATTTGTATACATGAATGAAGATGATAGATTCATCTGTAATGACATTTGTCTACAATGAGACTTCTGTTATTGATCTAAGATTTCTAGAAATGCCTAGAAAGTCCTCAAAGAGTTTACACCAAATTGTTTCAAACAATTTTAGCATGAAACGCCATGCTAACAGGCTTGACTATAATTAATTGTCATGGCTTTTACATGCACATAAATCTGCTTTGGTCCCCTCAGGACTTAATTATTCTGTTCTGTATAGAATATATAGGTTTAAAACAAATATTCCAGACATTCAGTATATTAGCCTGCCAGCAAAATAACTCAAAACTGCAGTTCATTACTTCCCAAGAGAGTAATTTAAAGCCACGACTATTTTAAGGTTCATAAAATAGTGATGCGAGGTTAGCTAATAGCTGAGTAAATTCAGATTAAATTAATGCATAAAATGATACACTGACTTCACAATTGTTAAGTGATGAAAAGGAGGGGAAACTAAATCAACCTTACAAGGAAGAGTAGACTTTAATGTTTATTAAATTAAATCTAGCTAATGTTTGTTGGGTATATACTGTACAAGGCAGTCCAAGTATATTGGTCTTAGTGAGCTTGTCTAAAAGGAAATCCCTCCATTTTAGGGTGTATAGGTTTCCTTACTGAGACACCAAATTTTTCTGACACACACACACCACTCAATCGCATGCTCATGCTCATACTCAACTGCACGTATTTGCAATCCCACTGCAGCGCAGAGCCCGGATTCCCAGGCAGGGGACCAACCCAGCCACTGAGGGGTTAACTCTCTGTACCCGGTACCAATCACTGATAAAATGGCATGATTGTGTCAGGAAGGGCATCCGATTACAAAAACAAGTTGTATGGACCACCTTCATCTACTTTTCTGCTAAATGTCCTTTAATTTTGCATCTATAGCATTTTAAAATTGCACTTTACTCACTACAGAACTGTGTATTGTTCAGCGCTGCACTGTAAAAATTATTGTAGGGCCAGAGTGGTGGCTCAACTGGTTAAGGCTTTGGGTTGTTGATTGGAGGATCAGGGTTCACGGCCCAGCCACTGTTGGGCCCTGGAGCAAGGCCCTCAACCCCACCCTGCTCCATGGAAAATTTTTCATAGAATTTCAGAGTGTGGATTTATATTTGCATGAAGCCCAAATTCACTCAAGAAAGCTTTATTTTGTTTTATACAAATTTCTGCTTAATTTAGTTAACAAAACCTGTTTTTGCTGTATTTATTCAATACATTTATAAAAAAAAATCTTTCAAACTAATGGTTATTACAGGACCACCCAGGCTACTGTAGGAGTACAGGAGTCAAAACCACAGAACATGTCTGGCACAAGGAAATGATTAATACATCTGAAATTCAAGCCAACCTCAGAGGAAGAATTCCATCCCTCCATCCACTTATCCTACACAGGGTTGAATGAAACCTAGAGTCTATACCAGGGGCACCAGGCATGGAACACCTTGGATGGGGTGATAATCAATCAGAGTGAACAATCACACAGTTTACAGATGCCAATCAATTTACAGTCTTCAGACTGGTCAGGAAACCGTAGTACCCAGAGGAAATCTCTGAAGCACGCGGAAAACAGAAGTAATTCTTATCATTAAGCCCGGTTAGAGGAGTCTACTCTGTAATTCTTCTGTCTAATAATTATCTGATAACTAGGGTGGAGGTCAAAACTCTCTGAAACATGTTCTCCCTGAGGTTTCGGATCTCTAAAGTGGAGACAACGCCTGGACCTGTTAAGAATGATTACATTTTCTCACTTTGATTTCACCTCTGAGGCAAAACTCATTATGTTCATGATGCAATAGTTAAATATGACATTTAGTCTGCCTGCAAGGTAAAGTAGAAACAGTTAAGGCTTTTTTTTATTTCAGTTTTTGGTAAGTGTATTATGCTAAAGCTAGTTGGGTTAATATAATACCAGATTAGATTAGATTAGATTACATTAGATTAGATTAGATTAGATTAGATTAGATTAGATTAGACTTTATTGTCATTACACATGTACAAGCACAAGGCAACGATATGCAGTTTAGGTTTAACCAGAGTGCAATAGCAGTAAGTGCAGGATATACAGTGTTTACATTAAATAAATAAAATGGTAATATAGAAGTAATTTACAGATATGTATGTACTATGAACATAAAATACAGATGGCTATAACCATAAACTGAAATAAACTGGAATTTACAGAAGGATATGTGCTGTACCAAAATATATGGCTATTACTATAAACAGTAATTTACAGATGTGTATGGACTATATATACAGATGAATATTTATGTACGTTTACTAGAGCAGTTGTGTCACCTAATCTTGATCATCACTTTGGATGATGTCCATCTAGCAAGGGAATCATTTGTAATGCTACATTTTCATAGAATAACATACATTTCCCTGAATATCCCCAGGATGATAGCCCCAGACAATGTTTTCATGGCTTTTTATGATGACTGGGGTTAACCATGCTAGAAACAAAAACCCCATTACAGGCCAGGGCTAGGCCATGTCTGTTTTTTTTTGTCTGAGTAAAATGAGAGCCATCCTACAGGCTAAGCAGATGGAAAGTATTTTGATCTACTGCCAAATAACAGGGAACTCACATACGCAAGTATTGATATTAAAGATGATATTTCATTAATCTCCATGTGGAAAATACTCTTAATGTCACAATCCACAAGAAACTGGGATGGAGAAAGAGTTACAGCTGTTCTCCAGTCCATTAGCCAAAACCTAATTAAAATGGATATACCCAAACAAGCATTCTGAACCATGAAACTATGAGATCATTTGTTTTGCTCCATTTACATGGATAATAGTTCTCATCAATAATTATTTGTTTGTTCTGTATGCTCTCCTTATACAGTGAAACCAATGTCTTTTCCAATGCACAGCAATATAAATATTATGCACTGCGATTCTACATCTCCAGCATCACCAGCATCAAGAAGGACATCCATAAATCTCTCAGACCTGAAGAAAAAGAATGAAAAGTTTGGTTCAGAAAAGAAATTACATCCAGATATAATCATGATTTTATGAGCTCATTTGTCTTTTAGTCCTCATGTAAATTGCATTATTATAGCAGTTAAAATAAAATAAAAAAATAAAAACTTTTATGTTTTAAATTGTGTCTCCAATTATTAAGAAAAGGTTTTCAAGTATAATCCATGTGTTTATATAAGATAAAAAATCCTGAAAGAGTTTTTGAAGGTTTGAAGAGTATTTGTCACAGCATCTTAGCATAGACCTCTATTTACTAAATGTCTTCCCGACCCCAAGTCATTTTTGTTACGGAAGAAAATCTGCCTCTATAGTGACAAGGACTTTGAAGAGCTGGAGAACAAGGTAAGATCTCTGAAGCAGTTTATACTTTCTTCAATTTTTTTTATTTCTTATTTTCCTTCCTAAACATTTTCTTGGTGTCATTTGGGACATTTCTGGTTTATTTCAACTCCGTTTCACTAAGAAGAAGATTTTACTTTTAATAAAAGAATTTAATTTTTTTCTTTGCATATCCCAGCTTGATAGGAAGTTGGACTCAAATTGTAGGGTAAAATACCCTTGCTCAAGGACCCCACCATGCCCCACAGTGGCAGCTTGGCAGTGCTTTGGCTTGACCTTGACACCAGCAGTGAGCCTTAACCACTGAGTCCCTGTCACTTCACTATAACTTCAGTGAGCATGGAGTATGTAATATAAACAAAAGCTCTTATTCTCAGTCTAATTAGCAGGTTACAAATGTCTATTATCAAGGGCAAGTGTCTAAAAGGCATCAAGACAAAAAATATAATATGAATGGTTGATTTCACTTTGTTAATGAAAATCAAATGATGATTGTTGTTAACGAATGTCCAAAAATGGTTTAGTTTGGGCAAAGAATACTAGTAATCTAGAATCCAGTTATCAGCACTGTTTATTGACCGTGTGGTGAACTGGTTTACTTGATCAATCATTAGATAAAAAAAGAGATTGAAAATAAATATTTTGTAAAACATGTAAAAACTAATAAGTAAGTTCTTTTTATTAAAACAAAGTGGTTACATCTTTTCTGTTAACCATGTTTGGTATTCAGAGGAAACGTGACATAATCCCAGTGGTTCATTACAGACGTGAAACGCATATGTTCTAAAGGCAGCTGTCTGTCTGCTTCATCGTGTGTCTAATGCTTTGCCCAATATCATTTTTATTATGGCACCGGTGAGACCTAGTGATATAATACATTGCTCAAACCTAATAGTTTCATTGCTTTTTGATAGATATGAGATTTTTGCCCTCCCATCTGATATCACAACCATCTGTCACGGCACACATTACAATGGATCTTAAAAAGCTGAAAAACAGATGTTTTTGGATTTAACTTGAAGCAAGACGTAATGTTCTCTATGGATTCTGTAACACTGACCATCATTAAAGACATTATGATGTGGAAAGATTTCAATCGACTTGGCCTTGATAAATCACGTCTCTTTCTTAAGCGAGGAAAGACGGTAGCATCTTTTGCGTGGTGTTAAGAAGAAAATCATTAGCAGTGCGTCGCGATTCGAAGTGTAACATGAGTGTAGCCTGAACTCTGTTGTTCCTTTAGTTCCAGTAATTGCAGAGTCTGTTAAAGGAGTGTGAGGGTGAAAGAAGGAAAGAAAGAGTCAAAAACTAGCGAGAAAAATAGTTTCCATCATTACAGCACTTTTGTGGCAGGTCTAGTATTACGAATGTGGGAGAATGTGGTAATGCTACTGCATCATTTTATCTCAGATCGTGGATGACTGTCCAAGATTACAAAAAAAAAAAAAAAACAACAAAAAAAAAAACCACACACACACACAGCAGACCAGAACAAGGTCATCTTTGGTGAGTCAAATGAAAACTTTCCTACAGGCTGTACAGAGCAAATGACATCATCTTGACTTGTTGCCAACTAATGAAGCGCTGACTTCTGACTGTTTAAGCAAATATTAAAGATCATTAACAATAACTCAATCATACTCAGCTAAAAAAACATCAGTCGCAATTCATAAGAAGCCGAGATGCAGAGAGTTACAGCTATTGTCTGTCCCCCACCTGCTTAGCCAAAACAAGTACTTACCATGAAATATGGAAAGCATTTGGTTCGCTTCATTTACGTGTATAATTATTCTCATTAATAATGCTTCATTCATTACGGAACCTTCTTTTGCAATAAAATGCCTTGCTGTCTACTCATATTGCACGAGAACATAAACTCAGTGGGACATCGGAAACGTTATAAGCATTAACACAAAATTAAATGTGGGTTGTTGTTTGGAATGGAGCACAGCCTGCATCTTTAACAGCTTATTCAGTCCAGTTCTAATCCAACACTTTTCTTTTCATATCCCAGCTTGAGAGGAAGTTGGGCTCAGATCACTGGATCGATCACAAAGTTTAAGGGCCTTTCTCAAGGGCCCCACAGTGGCAGAAATCAAATCATGTGGGTTCTGTTTTGTTCATTTCGTTCATGGAAACTTTTAAGTGCAGCAAAATAATACTTGCTTGAGCTTTACCTGTGCTGCATAATAATATCCAATGAACTGGGCAAACACATAAGAATTTGCCTCAATTTTTTGCCTCAATTTGCCTCGGTTCGAACCTTTGATAAGTGAGGAAAGATAAAAAAGGATTTTTTCCTTTCGCCAGGTTTTTGAAAGCAATGTCTAACAAATCACTCCTTAGGTGTTTAATCGGGTTGAGATCTGGTGCCTGTAAAAAGGCCGTAGCAAATTATTTATATAATCATCATCACATCAAATATTAAGCCCATCAATAAAACTGTATTTGTTTCTCCTTCAATGCCAATTTAATTATAAGTGTGCAAGGAATGTGACATTAGTGTAGCCCACATCCGTTACCTTCTCCCAGAAATAAGAAAAAAAATGGCAACAAATAAGCAAATAATCAAAACTGGAAATTGAAATCATCTTGTCATATCAACCATTGGACTAACCTAATCACAGAATACCACAAGAAACCATAGCGCATAAAAACAATAATATATCTGCCTTTAAAGAAACCTGGAAACCACACATAGTCTTTCTACAAATTCAGTTAATGTGAACCAAGTGCATTCCCATTACTTCCCTTCCCACCCTTCACTCCAACCACCCCTATCTTTACCCCCAATAACAAATAATAAACACATGTACTTATACCAACCCTACACTCACAAATCCTCGCCTGTCTGTTTGTCTGTCTGCTTCTGTCTGTCTGTGTTTGTCTGTCTATGTCTGTCTCTGTCTGTTTGTTTGTCTGTCTGTCCCTGTCTGTCTCTCTGTTTGTCTGTCTCTATCTGTCTGTCTGTCTTTGTCTGTCTATCTATGTCTGTTTATGTCTGTCAATGTCTGTCTGTCTGTCTGTCTGTCTGTCTGTCTGTCTGTCTGTCTGTATATGTGTACTTAGCTGGTGTGTACCCCCCCTGAAATATATATTTGTATGTTTGTTAAACCTTCATATGAATAAAAATATAGTGGGTGGTGGTAGCTGGGCCGGAAAAAAAATCAAACAAACAAACAAACAAACAAACAAATAAACAAGTAAGTAAGTAATTAAGTAGATAGATAGATAGATAGATAGATAGATAGATAGATAGATAGATAGATAGATAGATAGATAGATAGATAGATAGATAGATAGATAATCAACACTTTTTCCTAGATTCAGGATGGCGATGGTTTTGGCGATTGATAATTTGTCAATTTAGTTTCTCGTGTTAATTTGTCTCTAGTTATTTACACACAAATAAAGATAAATCATTTGTCAGCAGGAAAACCGATGAAGATAATGCAACACAATATGATGACCCTTAAAGCTGAAAAACAGTCACATTTGGATTTGGATTAGTTTTAACTGATCATCATTTACACTGATGAGCATTAAAGACTTTGTAATGTGAAAAGCATCCTGCACACCTGGGCTCTGGCTTTGATAAAAAAAATAAATTAAAAAAAAGCTTCCAACCAAATGTAATGTGAGTGTAGCCAGTGCTCTGCTGTTCCTTGAGCTCCAACAATTACACTGCCAGCGGATGAGGGTAAGTGAGAGGGAACGACAGAGTTAGAAAACGAGCAAGAGAAGTTTCCATCATCGCAGCGCTTCTGTGGCTACTTAAACATCTAGTATTACAAATGTGGGAGAATGCGGTAATGCTACTGCAATGGTCTGTCTCAGATGTTTCTGGCCAACCTTCAGCCAGCAAGCATCCATTACATCATATGCATCATTATATTACAACATAAATGGTGAAGGTTGAGATGAACCACTGACGAGGCAGAACTTTGAGGTTGTGGATTGTGCTGGAAAGCTAATCAATCACGGATATACAGTATATACAATATATTTATATCTCACCCACAACCTCGCTGTTCACTGCTGGCTCAGCTGGTAACACCACAGTGATTCAGGTCAGCCTGGTTTGGGATTATCTCCCTCTTCAATATCTGAAGAAGCTCCACATATCTGTGTATGGTGTTTCCATGATCATCTTCAGCAAAAATGAGTGCATCCTCAGCCAGCTATGTCTCATCGTGGTGTAATGACGGAAGCTATGCTAATGCTTTATGCAGTGATGTAAGTACTTTTGCAGCATCTGAGGTCATGTACAATCTCATGCTTCGATTTTATGACTTCAAGACTTTGTTTTTTATATAGAATTAAAAAGAAATTCCATGCCCAGTGAAATGACTTTTGAATTTTTTTTGCACCGGACAAGCAAAATTAGCTAAAGATACCGAGCTCCTAGTCACAGCCTCGGCTTCGACTGTAAAAATTGCTTTTGAGAAGAAATGAATGCTGGAATGAGGATAGAAAGCTGTTTTAATCAGTGAACTCTAAATTCTAAAAACAAGTGGAAATTTTTGAGAGACTCCATATTATTTAAATGCCTATAGAAGGCTAAAAGTCTTCATACCTTTGAGGGTAGTTAGTCAGACTGGAATGTGATTAGATTATGTTCATTAGTATTATTATCTCTACATTACAGCACAGTGTAATTCTTATGTTCAAATATCCCATCTGAGGAGGTTGGAGGTCAGAGCACAGGGGCAGCTATGACACAGTGGCAGCTTGGCAGTGTTAGGGCTTGAACACCAACCTTCTGTTCAACAACCTATGGATTTAGACACTTGAGCCACCACTTCCCCAGTAAATAAGAGTTTTCTTTGGCACTGGGTGACCTTGTGGTCAGTAGGCATTGCTGAACAACGAAATCCTCAACTTTCGTATTGTCCATAAGAATGGTTCTAAAGCAGAGATATATCAAGAGGTCATAATGTCTGATGGCAAGCTGCGATGTCATATAGATTTGGCTTGATCAAGTCTACCACCTAGTGGAGGATCGAGATTAGCAGCCTATGTGCAAGCTTTTGCTTTTGTAGGGTTCATAATGTCTGAATTAAAGACAAATGCTGAGTTGTGACTCATTTCCTCATTGCCACTGGGGAGGAACAGAAGGTGTGCTCTTTCTAAAGTTTCCTTCAGCCTCTATGAGTTGTCAGTAATGAAGCCAGAATCTGCAGTCCTGAAGCCTTGAATTGTCTGAGTGCAGTTTGCTCCAAACCTGTTCAATTATGAGCTGTTAAAAACACTCCATTTCTGTATTTTGAATATGACTTGAATGGCTCAAGCATTGCCAGGATTCAGATGATGACAAGTCTTGTCCCAAAGCTTCCAAACAATTGGCCTGTTTAAATCAGATCCAAGGTCTGTCACAAGACAGTGTTTGGCAACTGGAGGATGGATAATGGATAGTTTTTTGTTGTTTTTTTTCCCTGCAGTGGATCTTAGATACTGTGCTTTGTGTACAGTAACATTAGACTTGATTGCTGTGAATTTGTATAGCAAGTTCACATCAGAAATTAGTCAGAGGAGAAGTGTTTGATTTGAGTGCAAGGCTTACGCTATAAGCTGCATGTTTTCCACAGGACTTCATGTTTACGTTCCCATGACTTCGGACTCACTACAGAGGTTAGCTCAGTGTCGTGTTTACGCAAGCTGCTGTGTTTTGATGCAAATGCGTTTCTAGGGTGATTTATTAAAAGATCAAATCCACAGCTCACTTAATAGGAATGTGGCATCTGGGGATCAATAGATTTTAGTTGTTTATATGAGGCTCTACGCCATCTAGTGACGCAGCGAATCTATTACTTTCAGACCAGCAATTTTCAGATGTTAATCATCAGCATTTGAAGACAATGACAACACCTCCCACAACTGCTCCAGACAATTTGAATTAAATACAGCAGTGAATTAAAGGCTGCTTTTTCTGAATCATTTCTTCCTGTTGTAGAATTCCATTACCCTGTGACCTGTATTACATAAGGGAGAGAACTATTACAGGGAGAATCATCGACAGGGAGGTGTGACAAAGCACAAATCAAAGTGGAGTTACTGTTACCAGCACAAGGGGAAGTCGTGGCCTAATGTTTATAGAGTTTGACTCCTAACCCTAAGGTTGTGTGTTCGAGTCTCAGGGCCGGCAATACCATGACTGAGGTGCCCTTGAGCAAGGCAGCAACCACCCCCCCCCCCAACTGCTCTCCGAGCGCCGCAGCATAAATGGCTGCCCACTGCTCTGTGTGTGTTCACTGCTGTGCACACATTTTAGATGGGTTAAATGCAGAGAACAAATTCTGAGTGTGGGTCACCGTACTTAGCTGTATGTCACGTCACTTCACTTCACTTCACTTCACTTCACAAAGTTTCATTATTTTTATTTCAGTGTTTTATTCCCCTTTTAAACAACATGAACTCGACAATAATTGCAATTTTGGATTTTAATTTAAGAGCATAATGTCTGACAGTTGAACTCTTTATACCAGTGGTATACCTTGAATTTACTTTGGGATCAATCAATCAAGCAAGCAAGCAAGCAAGAAAGAAAAAAATAAATAAAGAAAGAAGCCTTTATTTTGTCACATATACTTTATGAACAATGAAATTCTCTCTTCACATATCCCAATGATACAGCACCCCTGGAGCAGAGAGGGTGAATTTAAATGTAATAATTTCTATTCTAAATTTCTATAGTTCTGTAAAGCTGCTTTAATATCTACGGTTTAAAGCGCTATGCAAAAAAGTGATCGATTGAAGGACGACATACAGTATGTGAACGAGCTGTTAGTACAGAAACGATCATTTATTAAATATAAACAAACAATCTGAACATGGTATGAATTGAGATGATCGATGTTGGTGCAAAAATGGCGGAAATGTTAGAGATTAGTTTTACTGACAGACCAGAAATTCAGCATCATAATCCAGATGTCCATATATACAGCATGCCTTTGACACGAATGTGTCAGTTTTTGTCATTTTGTCAGAACATCAGCAAATTCAGAACTGATGTAATTGAACATTATGCATGAGTTGTTTTCAACATTTCTTGTTGTGTTGGCTTTAAGGTCTGAGACTATTAAATTATGAACTACAGCAGCCATTATGAGGAAAAGAAGATGTGACTACATCCCTCTCATCTTGTCCATCCTTGGATAATTTCAGCTTTACAGATAGTGAGGTCCAAAAGTCTATATTACTGATACAACTTGAGTGAAAAGTTCAAATGAAAAGTTCATCATTTAAGATCGAATCCACCAGAGTCTTGTCTGATCGCATGCTTCACCGGAAGAGATTCAACATTTGACCTTTTGTACAAGATATTAACATAATCAATAGGATTTATTTGCTTACATTTAAATAGACATAAGAAGTAGTGCAGAATTTGAATATTACATATCCAAGATACTGAACATTTGCTTTCTTTGTTAGAAACATTTTTAAATTCGAAATACTTTATTTCCCATTTGAAACGGAAAGAAAAACAGCTTTTCTGTGTGGTCTCTGACTTTTGGACCTTGCCGTATCCAGATTTGAATTTCTCCTTACTGAGCTATTCATCACTCATGTCCAGAGCGTCCATCACCCTCGGCCTTCAACACAGCCCTTTTCCACTTGCTGGAAAATAAACCGTTATTGTTTATATCCGGAAGAAAGCAGAGTTTGTAGTGTACGTCTTACAGTGCTGTTTTATGTAGTCCATTTGAGCTTTATTGCATAAAATAGATAAGAAAATACATCAAATAGATTGACTCATATATTTATTTATTCATTTCTTAGCTTGTATACAATTTTTATGTGAATCATTTTTAGTGCCATGTAAAGTTTACTTAAAATACTTTAAATATGCAAAGTAAAATTTTCATGTGTGGAAATTGCTATTATTTTTATTTCTATGCTTATTTCTATTGATTGCGTGTCAATGGGATTCGGGTTTGTGTCTTACTTTATCATCTGGGCCTGATCTCACAAGGAACCGGAGGCAGACAGAGGAAGTTCGTTTAAGACAGAACTGCTGGATGATCCTCAATGTTAAAACACTGCAGCCTTTAACTCCTACACAGTAGTGTCTATGTTACAAGCATCAGCTCTGTTCCACTCAAACGGTTCCATGTATTGACATTTCATGTGGTCCCAAAGCCCTGTGGTAATAAGCACACGATTGCAACCACATTCATGACTTAATGGAACGAAGGGACATACTGTGGGTTTTGCTAAAATCTTGGACTTATTCGTCGTATTGTTTCCCCCCCCAAAACCACAAAATATGATGTTAATGAAGTAGTATAGCAGGGTCTATGTGTTAGCTAATTTTAGTGCATTTGTTCCAGAAGTTATCCTTGCAAAAAAAAAAAAAAAAAAAAAAGCTGTGTTTAATAAAGCTGACAGAAAACTGATGTCTCCTTGCTAATGACTCACGGGACATCTTGTGTGAATTACTGTACAACACCACGGCATTGCATGACTTTGAGAACATGTGGATTTAACCAGGAACACAGGTATGACTATAAGAGAGTCTTCGAGAGCTGTTGAAAACCCTCCTAAGCCTTAAATTGCATACTGTAAAGTTGAAGTGATTACTGAGTTTGCTTGTGGACATGAGTGTTTATTTGAAAGCACATACTCGAAACCCGGGAACATGTTTTCTTTTAAGCCAAGCTTACGCCATCATCCACGAGAGGCTAGTGATCCTTTAGCTAATGGCCTCTTTGCCTCTTTTGAAGCACAGCGTTACAAGAAATGCCATAAAGTCCTTTTGCAGACTGTTTTTCTCACACACTCATGTCTCGAAGGTTTTGAGCGACACATCAGTTTGAAGCACAATATGTGCAGATTTATGAAGGAAATTAAAATCTCTTTGCCCTTGACTTCTCCTTTCATTTTAGACTGTTCTCTTTCTCAGTCGCTGGCTATAAACATGTCTCAGCTAGGCCTGGACATTAAAGTGATTCATTTCCAGTCAGGAAGTCACCATGTGGAGCAAATCTCTCGCTATTTGTGTTCACAGTATCTTTAGTGCACTTCAAAAGAGCACTTGTGTTGAAGAATCATACTTTATATCGTCAGATTGGACAAAACATACGTTTACTGCTTAGGCCACCAGGCAAGTAAATGCCTCAGTCAGTGACCAAGCTAAAACTGGTAGCTAGCTCAATGTAATAAAGTGTGGTGAGCTAGTTATGTGCAAGTTAAGTTTGTTATTTCTTGCCATACATTTTTGTTTATGTTGTGTCTGGTGATTCTGTTCCCACCTCCGCACACCTGTTCCTCATGTTCCTTTGATTATCTCCCCTATTTATACCTGTTGTCTCATGCACATTTACATTTATGCCTTTTTCAGATTCCCTCATCCAGTGTGACATACAAAATGACCTTGAAGTCTCTATCGACAAATACATTAACACTGTTTCACTAGGTTACAGAATTAGCATACCATCAACCTAAATCTCTCTTCAGTGTTTTTTTAATATGCATAAAACAAGCAGGGAAAAAAGTGCTAGTTCAAGTGTTTCAGGAATAAGTAAGTCTTCAGCCGTCGATTGAAGATAGCCAGTGACTCGGCTGTTCGGACATTTACAGGAAGTTCATTCCACCACCTCGGTTCCAGAACAGAAAAGAGTCTGCCTGTATACAACGCTTACCCAGAGAGATGGTGGGACCAGATGGTGGGGTAATTAATATGGATGTTAATAAAATCCCCTGCATTTGTTATCCTTTCACATGGGTCTGATTTCACTCTGTGGAGACACACATTTCTGACAGCAGGTGCTGGGATTCAGATGAAATGCTGTAGTTACTGCAATGAGATGCATCACAGCACTGCTAAGCACAACACATTTAAATACATAGCACATAAAAACATTTTAATCAGAGGCGTTCTTTTCTTTTTGGAATATGTTGAACTAATTTCTTTTCTTTATTATGATGTGCATTATTCTATGTAATTACAGTTTGTTGCAAATTACAGTTCATATCACAAATTACTAATTTCTGATTGGCTGTCAAAAATTGAACAGACTATCAGTGCTCCTGATACTTATATATTTTACATAAGAAGACTAAAGCAGTCTAGGCTAGGTGAGGTGAATTCTCTCCATGGCTCCAAACCACCAAACTATTTATGTAGCAACTAAACCAACAATTTTATTTATACAGAAAGGAACTTATAGCTACAGTGGGTGAAAATGATTGACTCAGATGTGTCAAGATAAATGGGTGACACCCATTTGTTGCATAACGTACTGTACTAAAAATGACAATGAAATAAAAGGATATCATTCAGTTATTTGTCAAGAAAAATACACTGATCAGCTATAACCTTCAGTTCTGAAAGTTGACGAGCTGGAAGAGAGAAAAAGGGGCGAGTGTGTGGAATTGACTTTGATAAGGGCCAAACTGTGACTGGGAAAGAGAATCTCAAAAGAGCCCCAAGGAAGGAAAAGTAGTGAACCAGTGACAGGGTCATGACTCGCTGATGATTGTGGGAAGTAAAGGTATGATCCCACAGAGGAGCAACTATAACACAAATTGCTGAAAATGTTCATGCTTGTTATGATCTGAGCTGTGGATCTGCAGACATGTCTGGGTGTCCATGTTGAACCCTGTCCTCCATCAAGAGATCCTATAATGTATTTAAATTTACAGCATTTTGACAGATACCCTTATCCAGAGTGACTTACATTTTATCTCATTTACACAACTGAGGGTTAAGTGCCCTGCTCAGGAGCCCAGTAGTGGCAGTTTGGTGGATGTGGGATTCAAACTCTCAACCTACTGATTAGTTGTCCAACTACCACATGAATAGGCACACAAGCATCAGACCTCAGCATGAAACTAATACCTTGGTGCCAGGTGCCTCAGCACATATTCAGAGGACTTGTGGAGTTTGTGTCTGGCAGCACAAATAGGACTGGTGCAATATTAAGCAGGTGGTTTTAATGTTAATGCTGATCAGTGTACATACACCCAGCTTCTGGGGTTGTTTTTTTTTTTACTCATTCTAAGTAGGTTTCTAGCATCATTAATTAAGTTACATGACTGTACTTCAAAGTCCTGACTACACAACATAAACTTTTTTATTCAATTAGAAAGGAATATATCAGCCACATCTAGAAACAGAGTGAGAAGGTGATGAGAAGCAGCAAAGCCAGACTCAGAACCAAACCCTGGTGATGGTGTGAGGAAATACCGCCGTCAAACACAGTGATCCCCAAATCTTCACACTGAGAGCAGTCCTCCCCACAGAAAAAACAATACGACGTGTCTCTTCTGGTCTCGGATGTGTACGTCGTCACCGCCCTCCTCCCTGTCAAGTGAAAGGAAATGTGAGGATGCTAAGAGCTGCTCCAGACACTAAAAACTAAAGGAAGCATTATAGTGTGAGTGCTTTTCTTAATGTTAAGATGTCCGAAGCTTACTTGGCTCATAGTAGTCATAAATAGTGACCACTGCATCCTGAACACTGGTCACTTTAAACTCCAAAGTAGTTGGGATTTTAACACAGGCTTCAGCTTTGGTTACCTGAGAAGAAAAGCAGATGAAGAACCTGGAATATAGTGGAAACTTCCCAGAAGATGTGAGTTTATTATAACTGTAAATATGGAATGGGAGGTTTAACACATATGGATGTTCATATGGTCAGGTTTTTCCAGAAACTATTAGGCATATAGTGGTTAATGCAATGTTCTTATATGTTATTGTTTCTATGGTAACAACTCATTTACTGAGAAGTGTATGGTAGATACCGATATAGTAGGTCCATGATGTATGGATATCATTTAAGCCTGATAATGAAATGGATTTTAAAATGTCTTGTTATTTATCAAAGACTAAACCTCTAATTCTAGATCTTTTCTGTAAGGAAACATTTATTAAACTTTATTAAAGGACTCTCCAGTGCCATAAATCTACCAGAAGGCATTCTTCAGGATAAAGAGGTTTGATCGTTAGGTGTGTGTGTGTGTGTGTGTGTGTGTGTGTGTGTGTGTGTGTGTGTGTGTGTGTGTGTGTGTGTGTGTGCGTGTGCGTGTGCGTGTGTGTGTTTTATTTTTGTCTTATTAAATTGAAAATAGTATTAAATAGAAATATTTTTATACTTCTTTATGGAAGATCCATAATGATGACTGTTAAAATATATTTTAAAATCGCACGCTATTTATTAATAAATGAGGACCAATGTAAATGTGGACATTTTTTATGTTGTGTAAGAAAAAAAACATCAGGAAATGCGGTTATAAGAAAATAATCAACTTTAGTGCGCATCACACCATAACAACTGGGAGTATTTAAAAACCCCACCATAGGATGCTTTACTGCTTACATACTGTATGTAACAGTTTAGGTAAATAAACTGGAAGTTGAGACCCCATAAACAACTGAGCAAAAAAAAAACTAACCAAAAATTCAAGAAAAATGAAACTCGGTCATTTCTGTAGATGTAAAATAAAAACAAAATGGCATCAGAAGCTCACAGAGTCTAAGTAGAGGATGACATTTCCTGGAGACGTCTCCACTCTTCTAACCAGCTCGTTCACTGGGATGCCACTTTGAGCCAAACTAAATCCAGTGAGTAAGCCAACGTCCAGAATTGCCATTCCAGTCTGATTCAGCTCCTGGTTCTCACACAGCCTGAAAATGATGAAGACAAGGTCTTTGAAGAGCACTTAAACAGCTTAAAATGCAGTGTGAGTTTTTTATCTTTACAATCTTACAAGGAAAAGAATCCAGCTGGAACTCACACAAGCCAAAAGCCAATTTTCTATTGATTTGTCCGAAGCTGGTTTCTTATAGGGTCACAAATGGAATTATTGGGCTTGTTGCTAGATGAAAGGCGTTTTAAAATATAGCAACATTAAAAAATGCCAACAGACGGAAAAACTCCTTGTTAGACAAATTTTTGGGTAGATTAAACTATGCTGAAACTCTATAACAGTGTTTTCCCAAACTACCCAAACATCATTTGTAAATGGAGTCACTTCATTAATAAATGATAAATTTGCAAGTAAATCTCTTCCTCTCTCTTGAGAAAACCTTTTTTGTTTTTTTTTATTTCTTTTACAGATTATTATTAGAAATATCCCTCAAGTTGGATTTTATGTGATAATACTGGAAGTGACAAGGTACTGAGCAATTTGTTTTTCACTATCCTGACACATTCACCGGTCTAGCTACATCTGCTATACAAACTAGAGTTGTGTCTCAAATCTCAAACTATTCTATAATATTTCTATTTAATGGTCAATTTAAAATAATAATAATAATAATAATAATAATAATAATAATAATAATAATAATAATAATAATAATAATAATAAATAAATAAATAAATAAATAAATAAATAAATAAATAAATAACCTGTAGCAGTTTTGTGGATTTTCTAGATTAGCAATTTTTTTTTTATGCATTGTCAGAGTTTTAGATTTAAGACACTTAAATCTAAAGCTTGTTAGCATGTTTGGGATCATTACTAACATTTTAACAACTCAAGCTAAAAACCTAAAAGACCGAAGTTTCGGCTGTGACGTGCCAATTAGTGAATGTTGCTATTGTGAACTAAAATGCTGTAAATTGAAGATACTGAGTAAACTCTTAGTGTCCTGGTGTTACCAAACGCATGTCTAGTGTTTTTTTTATTCTGGTGTTGTTCCCCGTCTTATCTCTGATATCCTGTTTGATGATCACATGACCTGGGACTTTTCCCATATTTACAGTATGAAACGAAGTGATAGAATCTTCAGAAAGTTGCTTAGTAACAGAACGCCAGTCAGAAATTGAACAGTTCGAACATTCATTCATTTTCTACCGCTTTATCCGAACTACCTCGGGTCACGGGGAGCCTGTGCCTATCTCAGGCGTCAAGGCAGGATAGACCCTGGACGGAGTGCCAACCCATCACAGGGCACACACACACACACTCTCATTCACTCACACACTACGGACAATTTTCCAGAGATGCCAATCAACCTACCATGCATGTCTTTGGACGGGGGGAGGAAACCGTAGTACCCGGAGGAAACCCCCGAGGCACAGGGAGAACATGCAAACTCCACACACACACAAGGCGGAGGCGGGAATCGAACCCCGACCCTGGAGGTGTGAGGCGAACGTGCTACCCACTAAGCCACCGTGCCCCCCCAACAGTTCGAACAACTGAGTAAAAACAACTGCTTTGTCAGGCGGCAAAATACTGAACATCACACAATTGATTACTGTAAAGAGGGGAAAATATGTGACACTGAAACATTACCTGAAGTTGGATATCAATGAGCGCCTGTTAAATTAACCTACAAAGTCTTATAGACCTCTGTGCGTCTGTAAGACTTTTCACATTTTGAAATAATGAAAACCATTACAAAGGTATGTGTTGCGGTCTCTTACCGGAAACATATATGAATGTTGACACTGTACATGTCATTGTCCATAACATGTACATACAAGTCAAAGGCCTCGCATGTGTGAGCGTGACGTCTGCGTGACAGCCCTTGAGTCTCTACATTGTAGAATGTCGTGAGCTGTAGATTCAGTGATGGAAAGAACAAACAATTCAACCATGAATAAGTACACTGAAATATCTAAACATCATCGTGCAGCAAGCTGAGTATGTGAAATAAATCATCACTGGAATTCTAGCCTACTGGTCAATGCTTCCATGTGTTTGGTCTTTTTTCCCTGAAAACTGACTTAATATGCTACTATTATGTCATTTAAGAGACTTAACTGGTGTTCTGGGTATCTACAATAGCTCATGGGTGTGAGTAAGATTGACGTTGTTGCACATCGACAACAATGAAACATTGTTCCAGTTTTTTTTTCCAGTCACAGTTCAAGTGAACGCCATCTTACAGCGAATCACTCGCTGTAATGTTCAGATGTAACACCTTGTAAACTGGACTCTCCCAAGCTTTCTCACAGTCTCCTGAGTGGATCTCCAACCGCCTGAGAATGAAGTCATCCTGCCTTAAAGACACAGCTGACACTCACATTCTCCATACAGGATGCCAATGTAAGCTATTGCATTATGGGAACATGTGTGACTTTGATCTGTTAATGCTGGCAGAAACTCGGACTACAAGCCAGCATCAAAACCTTTCATAACCATGTGTACATTTATGGCATTTGGCAGATGGCTTTATCCGTCTAAAATTATTTTTGTGAGGTAATTTCAAGAAAGACATATGGAAAACAGTCACTTGGACACCTCGGATACACCTTAGGGCCTTTTTACACCTGGTCACTTCATGTGTTTTCTCTGATCCGATAGCTATGTGATTTGTTAAAACTGTTCCATTTACATTAGGCCACATAAACGCGTCTTGGCGAATCGGATATCAATCCGATCTTTCTACTCCCACCCAAAATGCAAATATATTTTACTTCATTTCCCGGGGTAATTGAAATGGAACACGCTTTGGTGTGTGCGGTTGCTACAAAAAACAGCATTTACTGTTTGCTGCATTTTCGCTGGTAGCAGCAGTGCATTTTAAGACCAAACGAGACGCCTGGGTGAAAGATCATAGCCAGCACTGTTTGTTTCTGGCATGATGCACGACTCGCGAGTCACCTGCGAGTGACGTACTTCCGTTTGGGAGGAGTTTAGCGCTGACGTATGTGGCTTGAACAACCACATGCATTTACACCTGTCCAGTTTCATCTGAAATGTGTCCCTGACCACCTCCTGAAGTGGTTTGAACGATCGGATTTATATCCGTCTCGAAACCGTTTTGGAGGGCGTTTACACCTGGTCTTTTTATGATCGGATAGATATCTGATCACAGAAAACGTATGAAGTGACCAGGTGTAAAAACCCCCTTGGATTTGGGTTTTGCAAACTTAGTGCTACTACATTTTGTCTTTATTCACTAAAATGTGATTGATATGATGTAATCATGTAAACATTTCTAAACAAATTCGATCAATTAGGAAAAGTATGAAAGGATGTAACTGAATAATTAAAAAGTATTTCATTTTTAAAAAATAAAGGAGACACTGAACCTGGAACAGCACAAATCCTCTTCCCACAGCTGACACGTTGAGCTGAAGATGCTGTTCAGCTTCAATCTGTTGAAATAAAATCACAAAAAGTTACCACACCAAGAGAAAGTGGATACAAAGCGTTGGATTTCAGAGTGCTGTGTACAGATGGTAACCTCTTGGCTCTGGTAGAGCAGGTAGTTATTTTGTTCTATCATGAACATAGCCACTGTAGCTGTCTTTGACGTCACTTTGATTTTGAGGTTGATATCCAATGTGTTGCTCAGTGAGGCAAAAGCTGATAGGGCCTGCAGAGCGATCACTGTGTCCTGAACACAAAGAAGTACACATTTTATTAGGTTTGACCGTCTCACATGGATGTGCAATTTGGATTTAAAGCTTTGTAAAAGTGTATAACTATATACAGGCTATTATAAGTGTTATATACCAATAATAAATGCAAATGCATCTAGATGCTGAGTACATAATGCTGCCTGCTGATATGTATTTTTGAAATATAATGTACATCTCAATAAATTAGAATGTCATGGAAAAGTTCATTTATTTCAGTAATTCAACTCAAATAGTGAAACTTGTGTATTATATAGATTCAGTACACACAGACTGAAGTAGTCTTTGGTACTTTTAAATTGTGATGATTTTGGCTCACATTTAACAAAAACCCACCATCTGCATTTTTTAGTCTCTTGTTTCTCATTTTCCTCTTGACAATAGCCTATAGAATTTCTATAGGGTTCAGGTCTGGTGAGTTTGCTGGCCAGTCAAGCACACCAACACCGTGGTCATTTAACCAACTTTTGGTGCTTTTGGCAGTGTGGGCAGGTGCCAAAATCCTGCTGGAAAATGAAATCAGCATTTTTAAAATGCTGTTCAGCAGAAAGAAGCGTGAAGTGCTCTAACACTTCTTGGTAAACAGGTGCAGTGACGTTGGTTTTCAAAAAACACAGTGGACCAACACCAGCAGATGACATTGCACCATAAATCATCACAGACTGTGAAAACTAAACACAGGACTTCAAGCAACTTGGGCTATGAGCTTCTTCACCCTTCCTCCAGACTCTAGGACCCTGGTTTCCAAATAAAATACAAAACTTGCTCTGATCTGAAAAGAGAACTTTGGACCATGGGGCAACAGTCCAGTTCTTCTTCTCCTCAGCCCAGCTAACCAGGTTGTCTGTGGTTCAGGAGTGGCTTAAGAGGAAAAATATGAAAACTGTAGCCAAATTCCTTGACACGTCTGTGTGTGGTGGCTTTTGATGCCTTGACCCCAAGCCTCGGTCCATTTCCTTGTGTTCACCCAAATTCTTGAATGGATTTTACTTGACAAGCCTCTCAAGGCTGCACTTCTCTCGGTTTGTTGTGCATCTTTTTCCTTCCACTCACATTTCTGCTAACATGCTTGGATACAGCACTCTGTGAAAGGCTTCTTTGTCAATGAATGTTTATGGCTTACCTCCTTCTGGAGGGTGTCAATGATTGTCTTCTTGATAACTGTCAGATCAGCAGTCTTTCCCATGTTTGTGTAGCCTAGTGAACCAAATTGAAGACCATTTTGATGGCTCAGGAAACCTTTGCAGCTGTTTCGAGTTGATTAGCTGATGTCACAATATTCTAATTTAAAACTTAATAAGTGGGTAACACTGAAACCTGGGTTACACTGTGGAATTCTGCCATTGTTATTGCTTTTTATTTTTTTTATTTGTTGTTTTTCTTTATGATTTGATTCCTGATTTTACCCACCAGACAGTTCTCCCTTATCACACAACAGCTATCGTTTTTCCCCACAAAGTCACATGAAGCTAGCCAACTCTATCTTGTTGAACGTCAGGGGGTGTACGAAAGAGGCGTCCCCTCCCCTTTTGCATCCATGAGCTGACAGAGACCCATGATTGGCTAGTGTCTGTGTGATTGATAGAGGACAGGGAGAATGTCATCCCTTTCTCCCTGAATAGAAAGTTCAAATCCCAGCACGTTCAAATATATATGTTTTTGAACGTGCTGGGATTTGAACTTTATATAGTGTGTGTACATGCCTGTGTGGAGCCATATCCTCCAAGGTGGTTCCTCTGCTGGCTAAGCCACTTCATGAGACTGAGGGCATATTCCACACTGCCCAGCATGTACAGAGAGAGCAGAGCGTAAGACGCCATCTCGATATCAGCCGAGCGTGGCTGCCATGACTCTGACACGCTGCTTCCTCCACTGGTCCACATGGGCACACCGTCTAAACAAAAAAGTGGGAAAAATGGAATCCAGTTGAATCCAGATGTTGTGTATTAGTTTTGTAGAATCCGTTAACCATAACACCTGCACTACATCTGCACCTGCCACTTTTATAGTCCAGCATATTAAAAGCCACAGCGAGACAGCTGGGCAAACATCATGAACCAGCATACGTTTTTCATTTTAGTACCAGCAGCCAAAAAAAAAACACATTTATTTTTGACAAGGAAAATCCATAACTTAACAAAGCTGCATGTATATGGCATCAGCTATTAATTAACCTTTCATACTTTAGAATGCAGTCAATATACAGTGCAGTCTGAAAGTTTGATAAATTTTCAACCTGCCAAACTACATGCATTCTATGTAAAGATTCCACTCTTTAACATCACTGAAGAAGTCTTTGAGTTCACTCTCAAATAAAGGCGTTTATAGGAGTTTTACAGTAGTAAAGTAATTGCTGGCTCTCAGAATAAACTCAAATCCACCCTGACCAAAGATAAAACAGTTACTGTGGATCAGTAAATAAATAATTACCAGACTATTCAATTTACACTTCATAGGTAAATCATCACAGCTTCTCCATAGCTTTACATGTACGTTAGACTTTCCACAAACATTAATATTTTCAATCAGTACATGGGTTGCCATGTCTAATCAACAAGCAGTGGCTATAATTTATTAAAATTTATTTACCACCTTATCAATTTTAGGTCTCAAGAAACCTTTTACAGCACAGTGAAATTTTTTCTTCACACATCCCAACTTTGGAGGTCGGGGTCAAGTCAAGTCAAGTCAAGTCAAGTCAAGTCAAGTCAAGTCAAGTCACCTTTATCGTCACATCACCACAGCACATGTGCCGTGGTGAGTGAAATTCCTGGGAGTGAGCTACAGAAATTGCAGAACCATTTACATACAGTAGTTAAGAAACTGAAATTAGAACAATTTACATACAGGTGAAAAATGTGCAAAAATTTCTTAGTACCAGGTGAAATGTGCAAATGTGGAAAAGATGCAATGTGCTCACCCATAGTCAGTACACACAGTGTACTACTAGACATATTTACAATGCACTACACATTATATACAGTATGTACTATATATATATGTAATATATATGTAATATATATGTATCATGTTACAGAGCACAGGGTCGGCCATGATACAGCACCACTGGAGCAGAAAGAGGGTTTTGCTCAAGGGTCCAACAGTGGCAGCTTGGCAGAACCCCAATCCTCTAATCAACAACCCAGAACCTAATCTGTAGATGTTGGCACTTGTTGGCACTCATAAACAAAATAAACTAGAGTGTGATTTTTCTAGAGTGGGTTTTAATTGACAATATGACAAATTTAATTGACAATATGGCAGAATATTTGTGTTTTTTGTTGTCAATATAATTTTTTACCCACCATGTATCTGGGCTCTTTTCATCAGCTCAGTGAGAGCAATGGCCGCTGATGGACTTTTAGCCAGAGACAGCGCGTAAGTCACCAGGCACAGGCTGTAGTTACTGGAGACGCCTTGGCGCAGTTTGGAGGTCAGAAAGTTCATGGCAGCAGATATCTCATTGTCATAGGTATGCTACAAAATAAAAACACATGATAAATAATGGAATTTTTTTAATCTTTTAGATGTCTATTTTGACAGATTTTGATATATTGTCTTTATAAGAGCTGCTCAATGTTTTGCACTGAGCTATAAAGAAAATATTATCTAACCGACCCATTATTTAAACCTGTACAATAACATCTTGACTATTTAATGTCGATGTGAAAGGTTTTTTGTTCCTGAACCTTCCAGCATCCAAATTGGCTTTATTTGTTGGCATAGTTGCTTCTTGCAGTTATTAAAATTAAATAAATAAATAAATAAATAAATAAATAAATAAATAAATAAATGAGCACAGACGTAACTGCTACACCCATAGTGATTTCTCACTTTTTCTAGAAGAGTCCAACCTAACCCATCCTGTGTACTTACCTTGTACTCCGTGTCCTCGAGAAGAGCCATGAGGACATAAGCAGTAAGAGACACTGGTCCATCTAAACCTCCCTGCAGCTCGGTGTGAATAACACGGCCAGGCTCTGCGAAGGAACCGTCGTCCTGCTGCTGAGCAAGCAGCCAGCTTGTCGTCCTGAGCAGGATCGCTGTATCGATGAAGATGAACTCTTGAGCCTGGAGGAAACACCTCAGCACAAATGCTGACAACCTGGTACAGGAAAAAATCAGATAAAAGCAAGTATATTTAATTCAGTTGATAATTACTGTTTGAGAATTATATATTATCATAAAAAAAGGTTGTAAACACAGTTGTAACAGTTATTGTTTAAGGAATAACTGTCCCTGTGTCTGTAATTTCAACCCAGTCCCTATTCATTACTCAAAGCAAAGTGAAGCGAATTGTTCTATATCATTCTATGCCAGATTTCTTATGGCAGGGATATCTAATCTTATTCCCAAAGGGCCATTGTGGGTGCAGGTTTTCATTCCAATCAAACACTTGATTCCACCTGTTTAATCAGATAAGGCTTTCAAACTCAGGTGTGGCTTCTGTTGGTTGGAATGAAAACCGTCACCCACACCGACCTTTTCCATAAAAGACTCCCATAGACACCCATGGTGGAAACATTAATCTTGTAACATATATTATTATAACCTGACAAAAGTCTACTGTACTATGCAGTAACTAGAAGCTTTTATTTTGTCACATATATATTACAGCATAGTGAGATTCTTCGCACAACCCAGCACCCCTGGAGCAGAAAGGGTTTTAAGGGCCTTGCTTCAGGGCCCAGCGACGGTAGTCTGGCAGTGATGCGGCTTGAACCCTTACCCTTCGATCAACAACCCAGTAGCTTGAGCTACAACTGATTAGAATGTTTTTTAAGTGTTTTGACTTTATATGAGTTCAAAAGATTGGGATTTTGGTTTAGTTCATAAAATGAAGTAATTACATAAAGAAAACACACATCATCTCTGTTCCTTGGACAGATAAAAATGATTAGATTCTCACCACGTACTACCAGAAGAGTCACTGTCTCCAAAAGCACTGAAAGAGCCGTCCATCCTCTGATATGATAACTCGCGCTCGTAGCCTATTTATAGACAGACAGAAACACTCGATTCTCATTGACTGTCAGAAAACCACAGACACTTGTGTAACACTTAAGCCAGTGTATATACAGTTATGTGTGCAAGCTAAACCACAACCTAGGATCATATAACCACTGACAGCCTGCCAAGCCTTAAGGATTTTTGAGTTACACTTTCTTAAAAGCACTTCCTGCATTTCAGTGGTGATTCATAATAATAAGAGGATAAGATTTGAACTAATGTCAATCTAATTCCTAAATTAAATTCTTGACTGTTTGAGTAAGCATCGAGTTGCTGATTCAAAAGGTTTGTATTGCATAAGAGATATCTCATCATACCTAATCAGCTTAATTTAATAATTATGACACATTACTGCATGAGGGACACTGGGTTCGTCCAATCCTCCTTGTGGATCAGTGTATATAACCTTCCCAGGCTTCATAAATGAACCGTCTCTTTATCGTTGATAGGGCCATCTGTTATATGTGGACTCCAGTGAATCTGCAGAAACTGATGTATGTGGTGCAGAATTTTATTTATGTACCCAGGAAATTACTTAAACAGTCTATTTTGTTGAATTTATCAACTGCTTACTGACAGAGTCTTGAGTGTTTTTTTGCTTACTGCCGGAGACTTGAGTGTTTTTTTGCTCACTGATGGAGTCTTGAGTGTTTTTTTGCTCACTGATGGAGTGTTGAGTGTTTTTTTGCTTACTGACGGAGACTTGAGTGTTTTTTTGCTCACTGACAGAGTCTTGAGTGTTTTTTTGCTCACTGACGGAGACTTGAGTGTTTTTTTGCTCACTGACAGAGTCTTGAGTGTTTTTTTGCTTACTGACGGAGTCTTGAGTGTTTTTTTGCTCACTGACGGAGACTTGAGTGTGTTTTTGCTCACTGACGGAGACTTGAGTGTTTTTTTGCTTACTGATGAAGTCTTGAGTGTTTTTTTGCTCACTGACGGAGACTTAATTAAATTTAAGACGGAAACTTAATTGGCAATTAAAGTCCTAAAGTTCTCATAGCAACTGTACTGTAGTCCTAAGCCGTCGTTGCAAAACTGTTTGTATTGATTGCAGTCTAGCGCCATCTTCATGGTATCCAAGTGGTGCAATCTTCAGTAATCTGATGTATCTTTAGGCTGTTTTTGTAGAGCCATCCTTAGCAGGAGTGAGCGATTTCTAACTCCTTCATTTTTAAAAATGATCCTTAATACTGGATAACACTGAACTAACTAACTATATACATATAAAACCAATATTACCTTGTGTCATGTAACTCAGAGCTTTAGTGCGTATTTCCTCATCTGTGCGGCCCGACCTGCTCAGGTACTGCAGCACATACACATTCGGTGCAAAGTGGATCATGTTCTGCTCACCACAGCCATACGGCATCTGAATCAGCGACTCCAAACCACTGATAGATGGCCCCAAAATGTCACCTTTTACACACACACACACACACACACACACACACACACACACACACACACACACACACACACACACACACACACACACACACACACAGATAGAAGTTTAGTAGTGTAATCTGTCTGTTCAAAGATTCAGAAAGTCACTCTTCACACCATACTATTGTGTATTATTATTATTATTATTATTATTATTATTATTATTATTATTATTATTATTATTATTATTATTATTATTATACATCCCATCACTTCCTCATATACAGGATTTTCTGTGGATGATTGGTATACCAGACTACCCCAAAATTCTCTCAATAGAACACCTGTAGAGATTCCTAAAGCTTCCTATGCTTAAACCTACGTTTTTTTAAGTGCATAGTGAAATACAGCTGTAGCACAAATCTCGTTTGAACAAATACTGTTACAAAGTTTTTGTTTGTTATTTAGAATCAGCAAAACCTAAAACAGGAAGACGTTCAGAACGTTCTGAGACTTGCGCTGCGTCAGAAGGCCAGACATTTCACAGCATCACATGCCGAGGGCCAGAAACACCCTCACACAGCTGCTAACCATAAAATAAAATAAATCCTCACTAGACTGATGCAAAGCCAATAAAAACACCCTACAGCCCTTTTCTGCCTCAGATATGTCAGCATTTCCACCGATAACTCATTTTTATTGGAAATATCATGCGAGTTAACAAACATTCCACACTCTGATTACTGCATACCTCTTCAGTTACTGATTAATTCAGTGTATTTACTGAACAATATACTTTAATAGGAATAACTGAATGTACGTTTAAGCTAGGGTTAAAAAGCATGATCAGTATATGAAATTATGCCAGCGGTCCCTTCAAGACCTCTGATTAGCTTTAAAGCTGGGTCATACTTGACGTTCGAGCTCAACTACTCTTCAAAATGACATTTTGATATTTTTTGATACTTCTAGAGTCAAATTAAGACAACATTGAAAGAACTGCCTCCACAAAAATGTCACTAAAATGCAGCAATATACGAAGAGATATGAATTAACCACTATCTCATAATTCTGATCATTAACCAAATATCTAAATATAATTTTGTTTGGTCTGTGGTTTTAACTGTGTTTTTATTGGAGCAAAAATAAATCAGAAAAAACACTCATCATTTTGAGTCTCGTCCGGACTTTCGACTCTACCGGCAGCGAACAGGAGCGAATTAGTGGTTTTGCACAGAAAAAAATGATATTGTGATAATTTCCACAACAACTAAAGTAGCTAGGTTTCATTATTTGCTTTTGTTTCAGAAGCTCTTGTTTGTTTGTAGCTCTAGCTAGCTGTCCCTAATGTCTTCAGTTGAATCGAGCTAGCTTAAGTATCTAATAATGTTGTCTACCTGAAAACAAAAGACACACAGATCTATAGATACTATTACAGCATATTCTTCACCAGTTGACAGACACTTGTGCTCCCAGTATAAAAAAAATCAGCCTTCACTGTTACTACTTACAGTAAAAACTTCAGAATTTTCAAAACTGCGCAAATAATTATCTTTGAAATGCATTAAAATTAGGTTACATTTAAAAGACAAAATAAAAGAAAATGATATTTTTAAGACTCTATTAGATTAAAGACTGCGGTGACATTTTACTAGCCGGGATCTCAGCACAAACAGGACTGGTTACTGGTTACCTTAGTTTTTCTAAGGTACATTACGATCCAACAACATGATCATTCACTCACTGACTCACTGAGGAAATCATACTTATTTTAGATGAATTTAGATAGAATGACTTTATCACCATGTTTCTTAAACTGCCAATAATTACACAGTATAACATTTACAGGAAATTAAACTAGGCGGTAGAAAATTTGTTGATTGTGATGACTACAATTACTAATTGGCACTAATTAGATAAAAGATTGTTGTGTGTGTGTGTGTGTGTGTGTGTGTGTGTGTGTGTGTGTGTGTGTGTGTGTGTGTGTGTGTGTGTGATCTTTATATAGTGTCTGTCGTGTTTGTAGACAGGTGTGCATGATTAAAAGTCCAGTGAAGATGACAGTTCTTTCAGGAAGCGTAATCCGGAACGGTCGTGTTTGTGTGTTATAGGAAATATTCAGTTCTATTAGGATGCGGGAGTTGTCCTGACACTAGGCAAGTAAACAAAACAAAACCATGGTGACATTGTTTTGGTAAAATAGGTTAAAGGTAAACCAAAAAAGCCAATTTCGCAGTAACCGTATTGCTCTGTTTCATCTTGCTTTCATCTGCAAGTAACAATAAAAGTCTAAAGAAATAAAAAGCAACACAATTGAAAACAAAGTACCATTTTAAGCATGTTTGCTTCATTTAGCCTTTGGTGTGCACTTGTATTTTACAAGCAAACAAACTGTTATTGATTTTGTCATTCTAATCTGGTCAGGGTTGAGCCGTGCGTCAGGGAGAAGAGAGTTTATAGAGCCGACATACCGACCGCAGTGACCTGGGCTCTCAGACTGCCTGGAACAGCCGATGAAGGGAAATGAAACTCCACCTCTCTGGACAGGGACGTCTTCATTGGGTCAAACTCTAGGAAGAGTGTCTGAGTGAACGACTGCTCCCTCCCCTCTGGCTGAAAACATGAACGGGTAAACGATTCCATTAGGTCTTTACTGAGCTTGCGCTCATCAAACAGACGGCTTTGGTCTGTATGCATACCAAGAGATTAAGACACACAGTAAATCTTTACGATGAGGCTGCGGACCTGTTTCATCTGGTCAGATACAAAGCCGCCAAGTTTATTGAAAAGACATGAGAAGCCCAGGGAGAATAAAGCGGACAACTGTTCTTCATTCGAAAATCAAATAACTTGTTATTCTTCACAATGGATGAGAGAGATACAGCTGTTAAGGACAGAGATTTGCTTCAAAGCCTGCATTTTATTTAGATTTATTTAGTAAAGTGGAGGTTATACTGTAAGATACCAGTATGATAATACACAAAGACAGGAATTTTCAATCATACTAACAATTTGGGCATATATTTGGAGTCAGAATTCCTTTATAATTGCTATTATTTGTCTAATTCTCCTACAACTCATCTGCTTAGCGATCCTGGTACGATTTCAATGGTTCATTGAACAGTTAATGCTAGTTTTTTATTTATTTTTTGAACTGTGAGTAATTAGTGTCATTTTTACAATTACAGAAAAAAAGTCACCTTCACTAAGATAGTCTGAGAGACTGTATCCGAGACCAGGAAGCCCATGGCCTTGACGGAGATGAGCATCTGACCGAGCTGAGTGGCTCTGATGGCGAACATCGCCATGGCGGTGTTCTGCCTCCCTACAGACACATGACGCACGCCTGCTAACAGAAGCTGATCAGCAGCCGAGGTCACAAACTCAAACATACTGCTCTCATCCACTGTCAGTAGCACCTGATAAAAAGGAAGAAATACTGTATAGAGAACAAGGCAGAGAACAAAACAGAATAGTTCTGCAAGAGCAACGTTTCATCTACTTCCAGTTTTCAGAAGGCTATGACCTAATACGGCGATCTACTTAAGCTCTGAAATTCTGAATTTCCAAGCTCTGGTAGGTCTCCTCAACCTCAAACGCAGTATATTATATCAAGTCAGCATTTCTTTCTCAACATGTCTGTTTCTCATTCGGTCCTAAGGCTAACTAACTGGTCAGAAGGCGTTATTTAATTTTATAACATCAATTCTGACTATAGATCATCTGCAAGGGTTCTAATCATTTATACTAATATTCTAATACACTATCGTTTCTTTAGTAACAGCTTAGACAGTGACTTATATGAAGGACATTGCAAACTGACACATTACACAGTGCATATAAATTGACTCTGTGACATAAATAGCTGTGACATGAGAGGAATCAATTACATAAATAACCACTTTAATTCTAGTTGCTTTACACCACTTGGTCTCTGATTATTTCTATATCATGCAGGTTATATATTCCATAACCTTGGCACATCCTTATGAACCAAAAAATTCAAATGATTTCGTTCACATTGATAAATTATCACGTTGCAGAATTTTAGTACATAAGCTGATGAGGAAGATGAGGAAGTTACCTCCAGGTCCATATCCATGTAGTTGAAAAGGCTGACCTCCAGGAGCAAGAGCTCACCTCGGATCAGATACGCCGGGAGATTCAACGACACGAAGAAGTCTTTGGATACACGCAGCTGTAAAAGAGAATTAGGTCAAACTTTTAAACAAGTATTTTCCTGTTAAAAAATGTCAAACTGATGTACAATAGCGTCGATATAACTGACACTAACAACAAAAGACTTTATAACTTAGTATTTGTTTTATAATATGTGCTTCATAATAACGCTTTTCAAAAAGGTGCTTATAATGTAAATCTATTGCAATCTTATATAAAACTACTCCATACATCATAATAAGAACAGTTATGAGTGGTTTGTCCTTCAAGGTACAGATAAGGAAATCCACAGAATATATATTTTATGTAAGAAATAACAGAACTCAGATATTTATGACGAACAACGATCAATAAATTTATTGTAATTAATTCCAAAAAATGCCTTTGAGTCATTACCAAATTGGCATGAATAAAAAAACATATATATTGCATATTTCTGAAACTACAGTAAAAAGTAAATAATATCTGCATAAATCATGCAGTTACAGGTCAAGAACTTCACTTTAACATTCAGGTCAAACACCAGAATTTCATTTAAGGATTTTATCACTGCAAGTCATCAGTCAACTAGCATTCCTCTTGACAACAAATGAGTTTTTCTCTTGCTGTTAAAACTGACAGGGATTAAGCATTTGTGTCTAAAAATTCAGCATTGTATATCTGCATCATATGAAGGAGAAGCAGTGTGTGCTCTTTGTCTTCACTCCTACACTGTCTCTACATATTTACTCCATATTTACAGGTTAATCGCTGCCCACACCCACATCTCGTCACTAAAGGTAGCCGTCGCTCATTTCGCCGGGATGTCACCAGCTCTCACTGAAAATAAATCGTCTCTGTGAGAAGCAGTGTACATGAACAGCAGAAAGTGGAAAAAGACTAGAGAACATTTTTCCAATCTTCAGCTGTTGAGTTTGGCTAAGATTGTGCCCAATTGAAGCCACACATTTCTGTTCTTGGCTGTTATGAGTTGAACCCAGTTGAACCAACCCGGGTTTCTGCTGTCGTAGAGCATATGCCTCAAGGGTCGAAGATTTTTGAGAGGCTTTTCTGCTCACTATGGTCGTAATTAGTGGTAATTTGAGTTGCTGAACCGTTCTGGAACTGTGCTGGCTCAAGCGCTTAAGGCTCTGGGATGTTGATCAGAGGATCAGGATTCAAGCCCCAGCATTGCCAAGCTGCCACTGTTGGGCCTTTGAGCAAAGCCCTTAACCATCCCTGCTAAAGAGCTGCTGTATCATAGCTGACCCTGTGCTCTGCGCCCAACCTCCAAATTTGGGATACGCAAAAAAAGAATTTCACTGTGCTGTATTGTATTTGTGACAAACCAAAGGCTTCTACTCATTCTATGTAAACTTAAGAGACATAGAAGACACATAGAACCTGCAGTTTCTGCCACTACCTTTGCTTACACTACATTCAATGTCACTGAATTTATATTTACAGTTCCATACAAGTCTATAATTACCTCTGCACATTACCTCTGCAGGAGCGCTGAGCCCCAAACCCAGATCCTCTGACATGACGAAGGCTGTGGCCACCCACGAGGTCATGCTGTCTGGTACAGTGAGAGTGAATGCTGCTGTTGTAGAGTCACTGGAACACACAAAATACCACCATGTAATTTGTGTCTATTTGTAAAGATGTTTTGCTGATGTACTTCACCACACAACAGTCCTTAAGAATAAATCATATATTATGCAAAAGTGTACAGTACTGTGCAAAAGTCTTAGGCCATATAATTTTTTTAAATACTAACTGAATGATTGGGATAATAATAATAATAATAATAATAATAATAATAATAATAATAATAATAATAATAATAATAATAATAATAATAATTAATAATTAATAAATAAAAAAATCCCCAGAACTGTTGGATTCTCCAAGAAACTCTATAATCTTCGAAGCCAGTTTATGTATTTATATTTATGACATTTGGCCTTACCAGAGCAGCTTACATTTAGGGTTGGGGCCTTGCTCAGGGGCCCAGTGGTGGCAGCTTGGTGGATCCTGGGATTCAAACTCATGACTTTATGATCAGTAGTCGAGCACCTTAACCATCAAGCTACCACGTCCGAACTTCCATATAAAAAGACACAACATGTATCTGCCACTACTGATGTACAGTTTGATGTAAAAACAAAGGCTTATCACATCAAATACTGACTTTGCTTAGTTAGTGCTGTTATGTACATCAATACGTTTTATTTCATGTTGAAAATATTTCATTTCATTATTTTTAAAGGCATCTTTAAAACATTTCTTAACACATGCCCAAGACTTTTGCACATCAATACATGGAGATCATGTGAACGATAGTGGAGCATTTTGGAACTGGAAATGAAATCTAGGTCTCGTGGGAAAAAAAAACGTGCAAATAATTAAAACAGGTAAGAAATCTAGCATGTGATAAGTGAATGGAGATTTTTAAGTGAGTATTTGAGATTGATAGCATTCTTAGACTTTTATATTGTTTTTTAGTGTAAAAACATGCACGTATACAACAATTTACCTATGTAACATATTAATCCTTAAACAAAATCACAAACAAAATACAAAATACTGAAGAGAGATGTAATAAATTCTCTCTTTCCATTGGTAATATGATATATACTCAAAACGTGTATTCATTATAAACTGAAAGAGTTTCATGTCAGCCCAATATTTTTCAGTTGATAAGGAAACTGTGATAAATTCATATGCAATGAGCCAAGAGTACAAACAGTACTTCCATCCCAGTGAACTGCATCACAGATTTTGTAATGTTTGTTTATGACCAAAAGCTCAGAAGGACAGGAATGCTAGACGGAGAGTCTCATTAATTCTGAGTGACAAATTTAAAAGGAACAAGAAGCAAGAACATTTCTTTCTTCTACCTCATGTTGGTGTCAAGCCACAGCCATGTTTCGGGGAAATTCTTACGCTGATGAAGTTCCCGGTCTGTCTGCTCTGAAGTCATCATCACTGGTCTGTCTCCTGCTGTGGAAGATAAGGGTCGAGGCAGTTATCAGATGTTTCTCCTGATAGACATCTTCTACTTCTCTACTTGTCAGACTTCACTTCACTGTGAATTTCTAGATATTATTCGATCTATTTTTTCTGTTTCAATTTTTTCTATTCTGTAGAATAGTGAATTTCAAATGATTTAGGAGATTTCCTTATAATCCTTCTGAGGTTAATGAGTAGTAACGATTGCTTCTCTGAGGTCCATGGATGATGTCCTTTCTCTTTGGCATGACATCAAACCACCACTTTTAATTTTTTTTTTCATTAGTTACACCTAGCTGCTAATTATTCTCTTCAACCTTACAGGGATGGGGGTTCGATTCCCGCCTCTGTGTTTGGAGTTTGGATGTTTCCTCCCACAATCCTAAATGCATTGTGGTCTGACTGGTATCTCTAAAATTGTCAGTTAGTATGCATAGATTTATGGGATTTGGCCGGTGCCCTTATTTTTTTAATTTCATTCTATACAACTGTGGAATTAAGGTTTGCTTAAAGGGTTATTAAGGCAGCTTAGTGGACATGGGATTTGAACTCACAACCTTTCGATTAGAACGCTAATGATGTAACCACTAATCTACCACAACCTCACTTTCTGAGTAAGTGTATCTGCGTGTGTGATTGTGCCCTGTGATAGACGTCCACCCTGCTTTGTGCCCTTTGTGTACTGGGATTCCTAGGCTCCAGGTACCCCATTAACCAGTAGGATAAGAGATGTAGAGGAACCGATTAATGAATAAAGATTAAAATATTTTTTGTGAGTTTGTTTTTGTTATTATTGTCATTTAGGGCCTAATAAATAAATAAATAAATAAATAAATAAATAAATAAATAAAATAGTGTAGTCTTTTTTCCACCATTCTACTGACAGCAACTTTCTTTCACAGTATCACTGTTGCTGTAAGAAAGTGTGTAATCTGACTCACTTTAGCACCGTTTTCATTTTGTATGCACAGATTTGGTATCATTTTGTGTTATGTACTTATCACTTAAATAATTACAATCATTAGACTTACAAAACTCGTAGATGTTTTCTGCGTTTAAGCTGGCATCAGTGAGAACTGTGATGCCACTCACCTAGAGAAGGAAAGCCAGGCTCTTTGATCATTTTAAAAATAATGAAAATCACAAAACGAGTAACAAACATGAGCTTTTACTACCATGAAGACAGAGTACGGGCTGCTATTTTCCATTACATCCATCAGAGACACATCTGTAGTGTACGTAGCCAGTTCCTCTATTACCTGTAAAGGAGACAAGACAATTCAAACGATCTATCTTTAGATAAGATTAGATTTTTTTTTTAAAAAGAGGTTTTAAGGTGGATTATTTTATACTTTAAGGTGGATTATTTATTATACACATTAAAAAAATACACATTACAATCCCCTCCAGAAATATCGGAACAGCATAACCAATTCAAAGAAAGAAACCAGCCTCAAAAACCCTGAATAGTATAATTATGAAATAATTTCCTGTCTATCTGTACTAGAAGGTGAAATTATGTAATCAGGAAATTCATTCATTCATTAAAGCATTAGAGAATAGAAAAAAAACAAACCTGAAAAAGGTTTTTTGTGAACTTTGTGAACAGCGAAAGACTAAACTGAGCCATGGGTGTATGCTGGACATTGGGTTACATAGGAGTTATTGTCAATAAGATCTAATATTACAAAGACAATGTGGGAACCAAATCAAATGGGAACTACTCATGGGTGTGGATTATTGTTGTTTTCATGTGAGTAGAATAGACAGAAAATAGCAAAGCAATAACTCTGAGAAATCAACACCCACTTCCTGTGTCTCTGTAATGGCTCAGTGTCCTATTCATGTACCGTGAATTTGTTTTCAGTATCGTGTGAATGAATGCGTACCCTCTTTTCTGTAAAATCATTGCTCCGGTCTGAGTCCAAGCTCGCTTTGTCTACTACCAGGATTCCCACCAGTGATCCCAGCTCAGCTACAGACACAGACAGAGACACTTGCTCCGCCGGCTCTGCTTGTTCTTTTGCCCAGCTTACAGACACCTGCAGTCAAACGTGCATATTCATTTTCAGCTTGTAATGTAATCTATTAGATTGACCCTCAAACCAAGCCTAACAAAGCAGGAATCTGGTGCTATGGGTAAAGAATGATAACGTTAACTCCACTGACAAAATAGCTTACAAAGCAGCCTGATGTCATCATATTCATGCAACACTCACTGCATGTGTCGTAGCACATTGATGAAACACACTATGGTTCAGTCTAAAATACTGATTATTTTTGTCAGGAGATTTATTTAGTAGTTTTTGAAAGGAGTCTCCAGTGCCAGTGCTTTGGAACAGTCAGGGGTAAAAAGGCAAATAATCTTCTTGTGGATATCTCTTTTAACAAATAGCTGCCGTATTTAAACAAGGACAGGATTTAGCTCTCAGATCCAGGATTATTTGGATCAGAGGTAGATGCTTGGGCCAGGGTATGAAGATGGCCTTGTTTCTATAACAGCATATCTGTGCAATATTATAAAAGTAAAACCTAGTAATACTCCAGCTATTTGACCTGAACACTGGCATTAAAGCCAAGTTGATCTGTTTTCATGGGTAATTGATTAGAAAATCTTAAAGGGTGTCAGATTTGAAGTACGATGCAAAAGCAGCTTAAATAAATAATAATAATGAAGTCAACTATGTAGATATGAAGATGCTAAAAATTCAACATTAGCCTCAGATTTCTCTGAAGTTAAACAAAGCAGGTTGTGCTTTTATCTGTTTAAGCTGACTGGCATGAAGTAGAGTTACTGACATCACCAAGAGTTTATACAGTAGCAACACATTCTGAAGTGTTTTATTTCCCTTATACACCTAATCCTCATACTAATTCCCTTATACACCTAATCCCTAACTTTCTCTTGAAGTTAATACAGAAAATAAAGAGTTTGTTACTGGTACTGGAGACTCCTTCCAAAAATGTAACTTCATTGCATTTATTAATCCTGTTTTTCATTAAGATTAGATTATGTGGAGATTATCTGACAAACAAATTCTTGTGAATGTAATATTTACATGATTTTGTAGGATTTTTGTAAAGGAAACATCCAACACATCGTTGACGATCTCTCCATCTGGAAGGACGCAGTAAACCAGTACTTTTGCCAGAGGAACCCACGATGGGTCAGGAGACAGAGAGAAGTATGAGGAATTCAGAGACCTAGCAGCCACCACCTGGCTTTTTGCTATCACCTACACACACACACACACACACACACACACACACACACACATACACACACACAGAGAGATAGAGAGAGAGAGAGAGAGAGAGAGAGAGAGAGAGAGAGAGAGAGAGAGAGAGAGAGAGAGAGAGAGAGAGAGAGAGAGAGAGAGAGAGAGAGAGAGAGAGAGAAATTGTCTTGCTGTCTTTAGAAGGCAAAATAAAGGCCATTTTGTTTACTGACTATTCAGAATGAATTGAATTAAAGCGCATACTGTACATTTTCTTCTGGAATAAAACTTACCATGTAATGGAATTGAGTTAAGGGAAAATTACTTTCCACAGTCATGGAGAACGGTTGCCCAATCTGAAAGTGTCAAATAAAACATACCATTTTCATCTGTATTCTCAAACAAAATGTAGTCCAGGATATTATCTAAAGAGAGGGCCAGTGATCCTAATCTTTCTCTCATCCTAATCCTAATTCTCCTGAGGTTTTTATTATCTCTGCCATCTCTGGTTTAATGAATGAGCTAATGAACAAGTACACACCTCGAATCCTTGAGCATCCAGAATCAACACTAAAGATAGAAACTGTTACCTACAGTATGGTAATGGGTACCAAAAAGAAAAGCAAAAATATCATTAATATTTTTTCCAAATAAATAAATATAAAGCAGGAGAAGAAGAAGAAGAAGAAGAAGAAGAAGAAGAAGAAGAAGAAGAAGAAGAAGAAGAAGAAGAAGAAGAACTAAGCCATTCCTGAGAGCAGCCCACAAAATTCAGCCAATGAACCTCAACACTCAAAATTTTCTTGACCAGTTTCTTGGCTCTTGTGGGAACTTTTGGAATATATGGAATTTGCTAAGCATCAAGATACTTTAGCAAAAAAAAAAACTGGGTTTCCTCCATGAGTCAAGAAATACAGATGAGTATCAGCCTTGCCTTTGGAGAACTTCTACTTCTCAGCTGTATGTAAGATCTAGAAGGAGACGAGTATCTTCTGTACAGCTGTAGACGCTTGTGAACATCTTCATACTGGGCCTAAAACATACACATGGCAGCATGACACAATGTCCTGATAATGAGTGATAAAATACATAATTAGAACTAAATTCCTTAGTGTTTATGCTATGATATAGAAAGATAAAGGCCTCTTTTTCTTGGGAATCCGGAAAAATAGCAGCATGTGTTATTTTCCCACCCACTTAATCTGCATTTAATTAATTAGTTCATTTCAAACTTTAATGATTTTCCTGATTTGTATTAGACAGTCACTGTCAGACAGTTTACTATGAAAAGCCTATTGGAAAGTTTGAGTGAGAAAGTGGAAATGTAGTGCAGGAGTCAGGAATCGTACTCGGCTCTCATTACCTCTATCGTTAATGAAGACACACTTTCAGAGAGCTCGATCTGGAAGGGGATGATGCCATCAGCTGGAACAGGAAGTTGTAAGACTTGTGCCGAAATATTTTGTTCAGGATAAAGTAAAGACCTGTCTATAAAATCCCAGGTCCTGGCTTTTGCTGAATTTTCCCATGCAAACATCCATGGACTGAGAGGCTCCTGACTAACAGTGAGAGTCACACTCTGACTCTGGTCCTCTGCCGTCAGCGGACTGTTGTTATAGGTGGACAGTTTTAGCTGCAGCAGTGAAATATAATTAAAGACATTAATATCAAGTATTAATGTTCTCTTCAGTTCCATCCATCCATCCATCCATCCATCCATCCATCCATACATTCATTCACACTTTGTAGCACTTTTCCTACACTGGGCGGCAGGGAACCTGGAGCCCATTCCAGAGGACTTGGTGCACAAGGAAATGGGACAACCAGGACAGGGTCCCACCCCATCACATTCCACAATCACACACACTTATTCCCACGCTACAAACAATTTACAATACATGTCTGCAGACTGGGTGAAAAAACGGAGCATTACGAGGAAAACCCCTGACGTGTGGAGAGAGCATGCAACTTCCACACACACAGGGTCAGGGTGTGCATCACATCCCCAACCCTGGAGGTTCAGGGCAAATATGCTAACCTCTAAGCCACATTGTCTCATGTTAAGATCCAAATTACCAAATTATAAATTATTAAATATAATATTAGCACGGGGGGCACGGTGGCTTAGTGGTTAACACATTCGCCTCGCACCTCCAGGGTTGGTTGTTCGATTCCCCCCTCCGCATTTTGTGTGTGGAGTTTGCATGTTCTCCTCGTGCCTCGGGGGTTTCCTCCGGGTACTACGGTTTCCTCCCCTGGTCCAAAGACATGCATGGTAGGTTTATTGGCATCTCTGGAAAATTGTCCGTAGTGTGTGAGTGCGTGAGTGAATGAGTGTGTGTGTGTGCCCTGAGATGGGTTGGCACTCCGTCCAGGGTGTATCCTGCCTCGATGCCCGATGAGATAGGCACAGGCTCTGTTGGTTTTATTGAATAGAAACCTTTATTTTTGTCACATATACGCAAATTACGGCAAAATGAAATTCTTTCTTTGCAGATCAGAGCACAGGGTCAACCATGGAGCAGTGAGGGTTAAGGGCCTTGCTCAAGGGCCCAACAGTGTCAGCTTGTCTTGCACTAACCTGGGCAGAGAAGTTCAGAGACGGCTTGATGGTGGATGGATATTGCTGAAACTCTAGGTTATAACTATACATCTCAACAGAAACCCGAACAGAGCTGTTGTATGTAACACCTATATAAACAACAACGACAATGACAACAACAACAACATTAACCCAAAGTTTTAGAAAAATAAAAGGGACTGAGTAGGTGATACAACACAATTATATAAATATAATTATATAAATATAAATATAATTCCATCTGTGGCATAAATGAACATATAAGTACAGATTTATGAAATGACCAGCATGTGAATAAATACTGAAATATTTATAAATGCAACAATCAATCAATTAATATTAATATTTTTCCATCGTCACTATTTTAAGGTGCAACATTTTCTTTATGAAGTAATAACAGATTCTGCCAATCTTATAAAACAATACAAAGCACAACATGTAATCTGAATTTTTAAATAAGAAAAATGAATGTTATTTATTAATTCCTGGTTTATAAAATTATGCAGTTACTTTTTATTAATTTACTCTTGTTTTATTGAGTTAAATACACTTTATTAATGCAAATAATAAAATTGACCTGTCAGCAGTTCTGTGACCTGCACGTTAATGTCGATGTAGTCACGAGCGTCCGATCCTACATAAAACTGGTCTGTGTATTCTTCTGACTTCTGATACAGCGAGGAAACATCAAAGCTTAATTCAGCTTTTCCATCAATCTGTGAGAGGGATACGCATCACACACACACACACACACACACACACACACACACACACACACACACACACACACATACACACACACACACACGAATATATGTATATAGGCTTGAATTAAAGCGTTTATAGATAGATAGATAGAAGGCATTATAGATAGATAGATAGATAGATAGATAGATAGATAGATAGATAGATAGATAGATAGATAGATAGATAGATAGATAGATAGATAGATAGAAGGCATTATAGATAGATAGATAGATAGATAGATAGATAGATAGATAGATAGATAGATAGATAGATAGATAGATAGATAGATAGATAGATAGATAGATAGATAGATAGATAGAAGTCATTATAGATAGATAGATAGATAGATAGATAGATAGATAGATAGATAGATAGATAGATAGATAGATAGATAGATAGATAGATAGATAGATAGATAGATAGATAGATAGATAGATAGATAGATAGATAGATAGATAGATAGATAGATAGATAGATAGATAGATGCCTACCAGGTTCCAGTCTTCGTACAATGTACCTTGGAAGCCATGAACATAAGTTATTGACATGTTCCCAGCAACCGGCTTTCCATAAAGATATCTGTAATTGAATAGAAGAACGTTTGTGTTTGTTTTTTTTTCTTCTCAGGATGCATTTCAGAAAAAATACAGATGTTGGATGTAAGAGTAAGACAACTTTTTATTGTTTTTTTTTTAATCTTCAGGTCTATCTATCTATCTATCTATCTATCTATCTATCTATCTATCTATCTATCTATCTATCTATCTATCTATCTATCTATCTATCTATCTATCTATCTATCTATAGTATCTGTCTATCTATCTATCTATCTATCTATCTATCTATCTATCTATCTATCTATCTATCTATCTATCTATCTATCTATCTATCTATCTATCTATCTATCTATCTATGAGTATTTTTTAAGGGCCTAACGGTGATGAACGAGTGACTCACTGTGCAGTAACGGAGTATGTCAGGCTCTCTTCATAGTAAACAACATCAGGAGCGTCGAGCAGAACCTCAAATTTAGGCAACACTGCAACCACATGCCAAACAACACAACATCAACAAAGTGCTTTCAGTACTAATCTAATACAGTATATGTATATATTTACATTTTCATCATCACTTCATGATCATAAAATCTTACCGTAATGACTGACATTGAAGACCTTTTCCTGAGTTACTTCCTGGAAACAAGATAAAAGGGTTTTTCCGGCTCTTATTACTGTGTTGAAAAGTGTACAGCATTTGTTAGCGACAGACAAACATGGAGCAGTTACAGTGCCAGTTCTGCTGAGTGTCTGAGGTCTGTGTCTTTAGGTTGGAGCTACAAGGCTAATCTAACAAGGCTAACAAGGAATAGAAGCTTATAGCTTCCAGTTTAGCATTGTACAAGCTAGCACGATCATCACACAACCACCTCAGAAGAAAAACACGAATCAGCTGCTTGGACAGAAGGACACCAGATTAAACTTGCTATTTTTATGTTCATATTTTGGTCCCTTCAGGATTTTATATAGCTTTTTTGTGACGGTTGTGGCGTTTTGTCTTTAAATGCTGTGCAACTTGCGTTTTTTTCTCCATTTTAAACTCCTACCAGTGAAGATACTTACTTTCCACATTAGTTGTACTCATGTTTGATGCACATAAATGGAATAGTCTTTGGCTGAATGCATGTCACATGATGTTGTGATGATGTCAGGCCCCAAATCTGTGGTAATTTTTAAAAACTGCAAGCTCCTGAGAATATCCTGAGAAGAATTGGCTTGATTTTGCGTTCATTTCTATGTGTGTGTGTAGATTTGACATAGCAATCACATAAGCAAATGAGGAAAACCAATTTTATGCATGCTAAATTAGTAGCTATATTTGTAGCTACATTTCAATAGCCTTCTAACTGCATTAGCTTCATGTGAACTGAGGAGAAAGGTATCAGATTTTTAAAAAAGCAGATCATTTCATGAAAAATCTCCATCTGCCACTAAACCCACTCACGTTGACTGTAGCTATGATTTTCCATGCCCCCAGAGGAGGGTTCTGAGAGAGCTGAAACTCTTTAGCCGTCTCGCCGAGTACAGTTCCAATAGCCAGCCACTGAAGGATCAGATTCCCCCGTGGATCCTGATTCGAGAGCAAGATTAGATTGAGCTCATTACTGATGTACCCTGTGTACTGGAATGTACTGGTGTACGTACACAACATCTGAGCTGCTTATACCCACCATTACGCTGATGTCTATCTGTTTGTTACACGGTTTCCCATCAGGGGATATGACCAGAGCCCGGAATTTCACATCTTGGCCTGGTTTGTATCGGGGTTTGTCAGTCTGTAGCAGGATAGACACACTCCTAGTGCTGTACAGCAGAATGGTGGAATTAGAGAAGACCAAAGTCTGCCCAATATAACCCTTTACAACCAGCTTATAGGGGGACCAGTAGCTGGAATTATTCTCAGGGATCTAAAGAAGAAAAAAGGGGGGAAGAAGAAGAAGAAGAAGAAGAAGAAGAAGAAGAAGAAGAAGAAGAAGAAGAAGAAGAAGAAGAAGAAGAAGAAGAATTCATTTATTAATATTATTGTTATTATTATTAATGCATAAGACATGATGGTTATGGTGTGCTGTTAAAGAAAAATAACAACTAATGTGACAACTGATTAGAGGGTTGTGAGTTTGAATCCCAGATCCACTAAGATGCCTGTCCTGGGCCCCTGAGCAAGGCCCTTAACCCTCAATTGGTCAGTTGTATAAATGTAATTTACTCTAAATGAGGGAGTCTAATAAATTCTGTAAATGTATTTGTGTTTCTTTTATTTGTAATTATTTTCACCTGAAACCATTTTAGTGTTTTGGATTTTTTTTTAAGGCTATAAAAGAGTTATTACTTAAATAAACTGTAGTTAGGAGTTAAATTTAACTCTATGTGTTAGTAAACTTTTTAACTCCACAGGCATTTAGCTTTAACTCCTGAAAAGAGCTGAAATCTCAACACACAGAAAAGAGTTAATTTAACTTGAACTCTTCTGCTAGAGTATATTCCATGGTCATACATGTACACTCAGATGTAATAAACTCATCAAGTTTATTCCAATGGCCAGAACTGGCTGTGTAAATGAACATTTACTCTACATAAATACAATATTCTCTGAAGCACATAGAAAATATTCACAGATTTTTCACAGGAAAGCAGTGTCTGTCTTGTTTAAGCGTTACTAGAACTATAATGATGTGAAGAATGATGCGATACGGCTTGAGACGGAATGATTGGTGTTTATAATTGATGTGTTTTTCTACTTTCTATAAGGAGGTGATTATTACAATTATGTGTCCATTATGAAATTAATCCAGCTTTGTGGTTGTAGTTTAAGTGGTTGTTATTCATGCATGAATTCCTGACTCGTGTGGTAGTTAAGATTAGCTCTTTATTAGTTTGTGATTAGTACATGACTAAACTCATCATCAGTTCATATTTAAGTAAGAATTCATTATTAGTTAGTTAAGTAATTATTAGCTATTAGTGCAGGATGATTCATGTAGTGTTATTGTAAAATCTTATCATTGCAGTTTCCTAAATCTCCCAGATGTTTCTTTTGAACAAGGCTGCTATAATATTGCAGTTTGTCATTTAACAGCACTGATGTCACTGAGTTGTTGTTGTTTTTTTTTAATATCTCCGATCCGTTCTGATTATTCTGTTATGCATCATTGTTATTTTTAATACATCCAAGCTGCTCTAACATCAACATCTCGACAGGGATGCATTTAGAAGATAAAAATGAAGATATAAATAAATCATACTCACAGGAGGCAACACTTGTCGTTTTGTGGATCCTTCAAACAGAATGCAAAGAAAAAAAAGCAAGAAATATTATTATTATTATTATTATTATTATTAGTAGTAGTAGTAGTAGTAGTAGTAGTAGTAGTAGTAGTAGTAGTAGTAGTAGTAGTAGTATAGTTTTTGTACTTTAGTAAATAGTTTTTGTACTTTATTTCTTATGTTCTTTAAAGCTGCTTTTAGACTCAATTCAATTCAATTCAATTCAAGTTTATTTGTATAGCGCTTTTTACAATAGACATTGTCTCAAAGCAGCTTTACAGAACAGAAACACAGAGCAGAAGGTAAACATAATTAATGATAAAGGAATTAACGAATAATAAAAGAAATAAGAATTAACAGAATATTTTGTCAGACTATATTGTTAGAAGCGCATTACAAATCTAATTTAATTCATTCCTTTTGGAAACATTGCACCTTGTTCCTGCCTTCCTTCTTATAAGTCTTTTACCTCCTTCGGTGATGCTCTGAGCTTGAGCCAGGCTGCTGTTATTGTGAATTATCTCAGATTTAACTAAGACCGATGATTTGATGAGGATGGTGACGGATACTGTAGTTGGAACACCAGAACGTATCGTTTTGGGGACGGAGATCAGGTAGGAAGGGCTGTGAAGTGAAGTTGGACTTGGAATTACAGAAACACAACAAAAATGAATTGATGACAACAAGCAAATTAAAGCTTTTGCATATCAGGTTAATCCTTCACAGTGTAATTTAGTCTATTATTATTTTAACCAAAGAAAAATCAAATGTTTCAGTACCTCACTGGGTTTTCTGTTCCATCAATAATAGCAAGAAATCCAATCATTAAGAAAACGCGAAACAGCTCCATTGTAAGTTTTAGAGTCATGTGAAGCTTCTGGGGGTTATGAAACTCAGTGTGTATTCTTGTCTTAAATAAAGCATGGTCACATGATCTTTGTTACCCAGAGGGACAAGGGCTAGACATTTCCTTTTAAACAAGGAGACAATAGATATAGCACGCTTAACATTACCTCAGATTTATAAAAGTTAATATCACATGTTCTCAGGCTCACTAACACAGGCTCCTGACTTCAATTTAACTTACATATGCCTTCGACATATATGTATAGAATTTAAATATGCGTATAATTAAAGCACATATATTCTTCTATATACTTGTGTACATCAAATAAATAAATAAATAAATAAATAAATAAATAAATAAATAAATACACACACCTTTGACATATGGTGCTAATCTTGCCTAGTGTTGTCACTTATTCACTAATTAGCCCTTTTCTCCACAGGATCTCACCAGGATACTGAACATACCAAAGACTGTCCTACTGTTCTGTTCTCATCCCAAGACTCCCATTAACAATCTGATCATACTGAACATCTCAAGTCATGTAGTACTGCCTGACTTTATAGTATAAAGACAGAAGAGGACTGAATAATAATCAAAATATCTGTTGTCACCTGGACAGGTTCCCTTCCAGATTCATTCATGTCTTCTCTGGGACTTTTTCTGGGGCTATTATTATTATTATTATTATTATTATTATTATTATTATTATTATTATTATTATTATTATTATTATTATTATTACTATTATTACTATTATTACTATTATTACTATTAGTATTGTTAGTATTGTTGATATTATTATTATTATTATTATTATTATTATTATTATTATTATTATTATTATTATTATTGTTATTATTATTATTATTATTATTATTATTATTATTATTATTATTATTATTATTATTATTATTTATTCGTATTTTACTCCAGATGGCGCTCTTTCCGGTAAAGACTTCCGTTTCTGTGACGTAGAAGAGGTCAGGGATCAAACTCAGTTCTTTTTTTTAGATCTCATATTTTAACGGACAAAATGACGACGTTACGCGCATTTAACTGCGACGACCTTTTTAAATTTAATAACATGTAAGTAGACTTTATTTATGGCGTTGTGTCAGTAACGGAGCGCTAATATTCTGCAGCTGCGAGTCGGTGTTATTGTACTACCGTGTATAGTGCTAACTCTGCGTGCTAATGCTAATGTTCAAAACGCTTTTATTCATAAGTAAATGCATTATATATTCATTACATAGTATATATTATATAGTGCACTGTATAGGATGTAACTACAGGGCTAGTGATATTACACAGTGCACTATATAAACTACAGGGTTAGTGATATTACACAGTGCACTATATAAACTACAGGGTTAGAGATATTACACAGTGCACTATATAAACTACAGGGCTAGTGATATTACACAGTGCACTATATAAACTACAGGGTTAGAGATATTACATAGTGCACTATATAAACTACAGGGTTAGTGATATTACACAGTGCACTATATAAACTACAGGGCTAGTGATATTACACAGTGCACTATATAAACTACAGGGCTAGTGATATTACATAGTGCACTATATAAACTACAGGGTTGGAGATATTACATAGTGCACTATATAAACTACAGGGTTAGAGATATTACACAGTGCACTATATAAACTACAGGGCTAGTGATATTACACAGTGCACTATATAAACTACAGGGTTAGAGATATTACATAGTGCACTATATAAACTACAGGGTTAGTGATATTACATAGTGCACTATATAAACTACAGGGCTAGTGATATTACACAGTGCACTATATAAACTACAGGGTTAGAGATATTACATAGTGCACTATATAAACTACAGGGTTAGAGATATTACATAGTGCACTATATAAACTACAGGGTTAGAGATATTACATAGTGCACTATATAAACTACAGGGTTAGAGATATTACATAGTGCACTATATAAACTACAGGGTTAGAGATATTACATAGTGCACTATATAAACTACAGGGTTAGAGATATTACATAGTGCACTATATAAACTACAGGGTTAGTGATATTACACAGTGCACTATATAAACTACAGGGTTAGAGATATTACATAGTGCACTATATAAACTACAGGGTTAGAGATATTACATAGTGCACTATATAAACTACAGGGTTAGAGATATTACATAGTGCACTATATAAACTACAGGGTTAGAGATATTACATAGTGCACTATATAAACTACAGGGTTAGAGATATTACATAGTGCACTATATAAACTACAGGGTTAGAGATATTACATAGTGCACTATATAAACTACAGGGTTAGTGATATTACACAGTGCACTATATAAACTACAGGGTTAGAGATATTACATAGTGCACTATATAAACTACAGGGCTAGTGATATTACATAGTGCACTATATAAACTACAGGGCTAGTGATATTACACAGTGCACTATATAAACTACAGGGTTAGTGATATTACACAGTGCACTATATAAACTACAGGGCTAGTGATATTACATAGTGCACTATATAAACTACAGGGCTAGTGATATTACATAGTGCACTATATAAACTACAGGGCTAGTGATATTACATAGTGCACTATATAAACTACTGGGTTAGAGATATTACATAGTGCACTATATAAACTACAGGGTTAGAGATATTACACAGTGCACTATATAAACTACAGGGTTAGAGATATTACATAGTGCACTATATAAACTACAGGGTTAGAGATATTACATAGTGCACTATATAAACTACAGGGTTAGAGATATTACATAGTGCACTATATAAACTACAGGGTTAGTGATATTACACAGTGCACTATATAAACTACAGGGTTAGAGATATTACATAGTGCACTATATAAACTACAGAGCTAGTGATATTACATAGTGCACTATATAAACTACAGGGCTAGTGATATTACACAGTGCACTATATAAACTACAGGGTTAGTGATATTACACAGTGCACTATATAAACTACAGGGCTAGTGATATTACATAGTGCACTATATAAACTACAGGGCTAGTGATATTACATAGTGCACTATATAAACTACAGGGCTAGTGATATTACATAGTGCACTATATAAACTACTGGGTTAGAGATATTACATAGTGCACTATATAAACTACAGGGTTAGAGATATTACACAGTGCACTATATAAACTACAGGGTTAGAGATATTACATAGTGCACTATATAAACTACAGGGTTAGTGATATTACACAGTGCACTATATAAACTACAGGGCTAGTGATATTACATAGTGCACTATATAAACTACAGGGTTAGAGATATTACATAGTGCACTATATAAACTACAGGGTTAGAGATATTACATAGTGCACTATATAAACTACAGGGCTAGTGATATTACATAGTGCACTATATAAACTACAGGGCTAGTGATATTACACAGTGCACTATATAAACTACAGGGTTAGAGATATTACATAGTGCACTATATAAACTACAGGGCTAGTGATATTACATAGTGCACTATATAAACTACAGGGCTAGTGATATTACACAGTGCACTATATAAACTACAGGGTTAGTGATATTACACAGTGCACTATATAAACTACAGGGCTAGTGATATTACATAGTGCACTATATAAACTACAGGGCTAGTGATATTACACAGTGCACTATATAAACTACAGGGTTAGAGATATTACACAGTGCACTATATAAACTACAGGGTTAGAGATATTACACAGTGCACTATATAAACTACAGGGTTAGAGATATTACATAGTGCACTATATAAACTACAGGGCTAGTGATATTACACAGTGCACTATATAAACTACAGGGTTAGAGATATTACATAGTGCACTATATAAACTACAGGGCTAGTGATATTACATAGTGCACTATATAAACTACAGGGTTAGTGATATTACATAGTGCACTATATAAACTACAGGGTTAGAGATATTACATAGTGCACTATATAAACTACAGGGCTAGTGATATTACATAGTGCACTATATAAACTACAGGGTTAGTGATATTACATAGTGCACTATATAAACTACAGGGCTAGTGATATTACATAGTGCACTATATAAACTACAGGGCTAGTGATATTACATAGTGCACTATATAAACTACAGGGTTAGAGATATTACATAGTGCACTATATAAACTACAGGGTTAGAGATATTACATAGTGCACTATATAAACTACAGGGCTAGTGATATTACATAGTGCACTATATAAACTACAGTGCTAGAGATATTACACAGTGCACTATATAAACTACAGGGTTAGAGATATTACATAGTGCACTATATAAACTACAGGGTTAGAGATATTACATAGTGCACTATATAAACTACAGGGTTAGAGATATTACATAGTGCACTATACTGTATAGGATGTAAACTACTGGCTTAGAGATTGTGTATGAGTGAGTGTGAGAGTGCGTGTGTGTGTGTGTGTGTCTGTGTTTTCCATCTTTTGGGACTGATCTGATATTTCCTTTCCCCTTTTTGCAGAAATCTGGACCCTTTAACAGAGACTGTATCCTTTTCATTCAGAAATCCTAATCCAAAAACTGCTGGTTGATGATGATGTGTGTATGATGTGAATGTCTATCCAGTCTCCCTCCTTAACGGTGAGCTTTACAGTATGGCATTCCCTTTTACTTGCAGTATCTGGCACACTGGCCAGAGTATTTCATCGTGGCCGAGGCACCGGGTGGTGAGCTGATGGGCTACAGTGAGTCACTTTATTAGAGGCAACAGCTGAACAAATGTCTAGTCAGTCTAACATCAGCTTAGTCCTTGTTCATTTAAAACTCAGGAATAAATAACTCTATGGCTTCCATTAATTCATTTACATTTGATTTACATAATACTCCAGAAGGCACTCGTTTCTGTTCTTCTGTGCCATCTACTTCATACGGAGAATATAGATATAGATTATGTATAAATGTAAAAGTGAGAGAACAGGGATTATTTATATTATATTAAGTTCTTGCTTTTATAGGACACAAGAATATTGTGTGTGTGTGTGTGTGTGTGTGTGTGTGTGTGAGAGAGACCTTCTAATGAGCATGACAAACGAGTTGGGGGGGGAGGGAAGCTTGCATTAAAGATGCGTGTTTGTGTAGGTCAAGTCGAAGTACACCCCTACTACACCTATATGGAGATTGGGCTTCTGCTGTCTTCTGATTTCATTTCCAGATAAATGATGCTCATACACTTTTCAGAAATATGTACGTTTCTGTACCAGTTGCTGACAGTGTTAACATTTAGTATGAATTTTTACGATTGCAAGATGATAACACTTACGTTCTTTGCTTATAAATGACCAAGACATTGTATTTTTACCCTTTTCTAGTTATATTCAGCTGTAAACATCCAGCAACATTACTTAATAATAATATCCTTTTATTAGGATAACATTTTATTTTTTTTATACATTTGATATATATAAATATTTGATTTTTTCATATCATCAATATAACAGCCTTAGTCCGGCCTTTTCTCCTCTTTATTCCTCCTCCACAACAAAATGATAAGCACTGCTTTAAGTGATTGGCTCAGGTGTGTGGTTTCATTCCCTTTTCCTCATGTCTCTGCAGTCATGGGGAAGGCCGAGGGCTCTGTGGCACGTGAGGAGTGGCACGGGCACGTCACTGCTCTGTCAGTGGCTCCTGAGTTCAGACGGCTGGGTTTGGCTGCCAGACTCATGGACATGTTGGAGGAAATCTCAGAAAGGTGCAGTACTTTATTAGTTTGGGGGGGGGGGGGGGGCCCTGGCCCTACTGTGGTTCACCGGCATACAACAATCTTAGTGTAAAGAGTGCTGGACACTTTCTCTCCCCACCAGCAGAGGTCACCATCACCAGCTGTGGTATTACATCAGGGGAATAAAACACACCGGATAATTTATCGTCTTTATAATAGGTTACAGCCCGTTTCAGAGGATAATCTGTCAACTTATTCTAAAAGATTGTTTTTTTGGGACTCGCAAAAACAGCACATTTGATTATATTACCACATATTCAATATAAACAGTATGCAGCAGATTTAAACAAATTGGTGAAGGCTGCATGACTTAACTAGGTATGAACTGATGATGTCTAGAATGACTGATCTGTTCTCTCTTGTAGGAAAGGAGGCTTCTTCGTTGACCTCTTTGTCCGTGTCTCCAATCAAGTGGCAGTGAACATGTACAAACAGTTAGGCTACAGCGTTTACAGAACAGTCATTGAATATTACTCAGCCAGCAACGGAGAACCGGACGAAGACGCCTACGGTAAACTCCTGCTTTGACTTCTCATGCTAGATTTTAATTAACATTGACTTATTACACACTTCAGCACTGTGACTGCTTTTATTTTTACACAGATATGAGGAAAGCGTTATCAAGAGACACCGAGAAGAAGTCCATAATTCCACTCCCGCATCCTGTCCGTCCAGAAGACATAGAATAACACTGAAGTGGCTCTCTGACTCGCTCACTTACCCCATATTGGGAAAATAAAGATGTAAGACCCATCAAGTTTAGTATATTCATATCCTATTGCAAATGAATGGTCAGAGGGTCACTGCTTTGTAAATGTGATTTATAAAAAGCTTCACCATTTCTGCACAAATTGTCCAAAACTGAAATAAAACACAATATAATCTTCATTCTGAATGTCAGATCATTGACCAACCGGTAGTCCTCGTGTCTAGGCTAATTGTTTTTCCATTTGTAGACAAAACAAAACTGCACTTCAGAGAAAGATGTTTTGTAGCCCTGTTGTAGAATAATTATCATGCATACATCATCTCAAATCAAGAGATTTGAGACTCTTGTACTCTTTTTGGTCAATTTAAAAGTTTAGTTTTTTTAGTTGTTTTTTTTTTAACTAACACAATTTTAAACAAAGAATTACAATGTACTTGCTTCTCTTTTTTATTTTGTTATAAAAGAACAGTGAGAACAGTCTGTGAGCAGATGAATGCTCCATCAGTCCAGTTTATCCTGATATTGAATAAAAGAAAAAAACTCAAGTTTATTCCTCCTCTGTAGGATTTGTCTTCTCCTCACTTTTGTCTTCAGTGTTCTCCTCATCACTTTCACTGCTACTACTACTGCTGCTGCTGCTGCTGCTGCTGCTGTCGCTGTCATCATGATCGTCAAACACACCCTCTTTATTCTCCTGTGTTTCTCCGCTTTCCTCCTGCTCGTCTCCTGGCTGTGTGGGTTCGACATTCTCGTCCGTTTCCGTCTCTGCTTCCTCCGGATGCTCGTCTTGCTGTTGTTGCTTCTTCCACATCTTGGCCATGGCCAGCAGTTTGAGATTGGGCTGATTGGCAGCATCCTCTGGGAAGATGTAGTCGTAATATTCTTCCCACCCTGCATCCGACTGCAGAATAATAAGTCACCATAATTAGAACCTGACACACAATTGGTATAATCCACACACACGGCAGCAGTAATACAAAAACTGGATATTTCTGACTCCATGATTACAGTAACAAATGAAAGAATGTGCAAGTGTTTAAAAATGACTTGAATTGCAGTCTATTCGTTAAGAATCATCCAATCAAGCTGCATTTTCACACAATCTGAGAATCAAATGTTACATTTTACTAAAAAAAAAAAAAAAAAAAACACGTTTAACAGCCATGTAACTATAACTGCTACAAACTGAACAGTCTGTAATGTGCATTAGCATACTCTGCTCCACGATACAATCTGTGTTTCCTTCTACTCACCCCATCCTCTGCAGTAAGCTTTCTCCTCTTCTTCACCTTCTCGGGCATCAGCTTCCTCACTCTGTCTATGTTGGCCGAGGTGCCGAACTCGTGCTCGAAGTCCTTCCAGGCCTCGAGCAGCATGAGCCTCTCCTCCTTCTCCTCACATGTGCGTAGGCTACGGTTAGCTTCCTCGTAGACCTGCCTGCACCTCTGCAGTCGCTCGTCACCCTCGATCGACAGCTCGAACTGTGCGTAACTGATCCATACCTGCACACGACAGAAATAGATTTGTATGCTGAAATTTTACTTTAACTTCTCAAGATCAGCTTCCTCCAATGTCTGGGGTTCTGTTAGAACAAGAACTGACATGACACATTGGTGCACGTCATTCACTATTGTCATTAAATTACTGCTCGATATATTTGCTATTGTGGCTGACAATGACATCATAGGTTAAAGTGTCTTAACCACAAAACAAACCAGCATAAGGCATCTCGTATTTTCATTGAAGCTGCACTAGGCTCGGATAAATACACGACACTGACGTGATTAGAGCTGAAGCATAATGATGGTCATCACTAATGATGTCTCTGCTGCCTTCAAACACAATGAAGAAATTTCAGATTAAGTACATATGATTATCTGAAGTCTTTTTTTTTTTTTTACACTAGATATCTTTCCAGAGATAAATGACAGCACGTTTGGAATGTGTTCAGAGCCCCTGCTTGGTAATGTTAGTAATGTTGAGACCCTACCTTGACGTGTTGTGTGCGCTGCAAGAGCCTCTTATAAAGTCCTCGTGTGTTCTCATATTCCTCCTGTTCGATTTCAAAGTCAATATAGGACTTCCATAGCACCTACAGGGTTTCAATGCAAACATCAAATTAGTTCCACAGGAAATTCCAATTGAAATTTAAAAGAATAATCAGAGCAGGCGACATGTGGGCGATACCTCTGGCATGTCGAGACGAGGCTGACCGATAGCCAGCTCGAATATGGCCCGTGCTCTTTCTACGTCTCCCAGGATCGTCTCCAGCTCGGCAAACTTGATCCAGGTAGTACAGTTCTCTGGGCTGTACTCCAGGTACTTCTCGTAGAGCTTCCTGCAGCGGTCAAACTCTCTCAGCTGCAACTCCAGCTCGATGTAGCCCTTAAACAGCTTATTCTTTGGGCATTTCCCGATGCCTGTGCCCTGGGATTACACAGTACACAAAGCATCAGACTGCAGTTTCAATCAACTTAATCCTGTAATTCTAAAGGTTGCAGAAATTTACCAGGCATTGTCTGGCTTTCTGCAGGTTCTTCTGGCGAACTTCAAACTGGCCATAGAGCAGCCAGATTTTAGCGAAGGTAAACTACGAACAAGATTGAAATCGGACAAACATATAAATATCAAATTGTCGAATATGAGATGCTCTAATTCATGCAATAATGTAACGAAAAAAAGTAACACAGACATTCTACAACATAATTACAAACATTCACCAATACTCAAAATGTCATTCACTAATTAATAAAACAGTGCCAGCATGAGCAAATTCTGCTATGTAGGTGTTTGGTGTCAATATAATAACATTTTTATCCCTCACTGTATGATGCGTACCTTTTTGTGAGGGATAAGCTCCAGACATGCCTGATACACCTGTCTTGTTCTCTCGGGGTCCTGTCACAGAACCAAACCAGCACGTGATGAATTTCACTGCACAACATATATAAAGCCTGCTAAACATCATTGTAGTTCACTGCCTCATGTCAGGCCTGACCTTGACCTCCAGCTCCTCATAGAGTGCATAGTTGATCCACAAGTAAATGTAACGTCTCCAGTGTCTCTTCTCTGTGATGGGGGGGACGTTGGAGATGGCTCGTTCGTATACCTCTCGGACCGTGTCGGGGTCCGCGTCACTCTCCACCAGCCGCAGGTAATCGAACCAGGCATCATAGTTGTGTGGGCTTGCCTTGAGTTAAGAGACAACATCCCACACTGTACTCTTACTATATTAATCAGTTTCATGCAGGTGAAGATTTGAAATGGCATGAAAAATTGAGAGGGTTAATAGTTTGTAGTATTTATTTGCAATATAAAAAAGAAGTAATTTAAATGCCCTAGAACACTGTAGTCATGTTTAATTATGTGTTTCTGATTGGGTGTATTACTAGACCAGGGACATAAGCAGTTCAAATGGTCTAATTTATAGCCAAAGAGTGGTGGAGAAGCATTGAAGGGTAGCTGCTGTTAGTGTTCAGTCATGTTAACTGTTTATCTGAACCCATGTAAGCACTGGGTTTCCAATACAATGTGTAGATTCAGACAATGAACTGCCTTTTCCCCTTCTCATGTTTAAAGCTTTCTTAGTATATTTAGTGGTATTTTACCTTAACCTCCTCCTCATACTGGAATCTCCTCTTGCTGACGATGACGTCCTCGATTCCTCTCCTGTCTCCAAACCTCTTCTCAAACACTGTGTAGTTCTTGAAAAGCTCCTGGGCCTTCTGTTTGGGGATTTTGTCCAGGGCGTACTTATAGATCACCCGAACACGCTCAAACTGAACACACACACACACACACACACACAATGTTTGGAAATGGGTAACAGAATCTCATTGATGAAGTAAAGACATTTTGATCTCACTGATGAACATGAAAACATCACTGTAGTTAAACCATATTTTCTAATGGATGCCATTTTCAGCAGGAAATTACCTCTTTCTGTTTCTCCTCAAATCTGGCAAAAGCCACAAAGAGGTTTTCATCTATATGTTCCTCGCCGAAGAACTCCACGGCCCTCTCGTACACTTTTCTCGCATGAGCAATGTAACCGTGCTTATCTTCAAAGCGGGCGTATTTGATCCAGTTCTTCACTTGGGGATGGACTATCACAAGTGCAGGGGAGTTAAGGAACCAATAACTAACTAATAACACAACAGTATTCAGCTTATTGAGTATCAAATAATTTCGGTTAAGAATTGAGATCACGTGATTCTCTGACACCAGTTTTATAAAAAACAGTTCAACTAAATGTCTCAGTTAAACAGTGAATTGATTGTATTCGCTAGTCACAGTTGATTGGAATGGAAAGCTCCAAAGTTCCTGATACGTTCTCTGTAGTGAAAATCTGTTTGTTTAAATACCCTCTACAAGCACACACCACTTCTACATCCCCAACAAGAGCACTGTGGTAAGGATATATCTCTCATAAATGCAGCGGGCTTTCTCCACCTCCTTATAGCGCAGCTCAAAGTTGATGTAAGAGTGCCAGGCCTGCTCCTCCGGCTCCCACTCCATCCAGCGCTCAAACACTTGCCTGCAGCCTGCTATGTTCCCCAGCATCTCCTCCATGTAGCTGTATTTGTACCTATGAACACATACAGACCAAGATCATGTCAGTGCTATTAAACTGAGCTGATCAGTAAGCAGTGTAGAAGTGAAGTGCAAGGATTACCAGAACTGGTTGACTCGGGGCAGGATGGTTATGGCTCGGTCCCAGATGTTGCGAGCGTGATTGACCTGCCGGTTCTTCATCTCCATCTCGGCGTATTTCAGCCACAGTGTGACATTCCGGTGATCCACGTCCAGCGCGCGCTCGTAGATAGACCGAGCTCTTTAAACAATTGACCAGAAATACAAAACCGTTGAACCAGTATTCATTTAACTCAGTGTTAATAATCATATGATTAACAGATATCCAGCATGTTATACCTCTGTATTTCTTTCAGACTTTCCTCCCATTGTGCGTACTTGATCCAGTTGCTTATGACGGTCCTGTTCTTTCTGATATTATCTTCAAATCCCTGTAGAGCATGGATATTGAACATGAGCATGATGGAGCAAACCAAACACCCAAAGAAACCCACCTTCAGAAAAATGAGAAAAACAAAACACCTTGCGTTTTCGTAATTTGTAATCATTTAACTCCTCTTCATCAGTGATCTTCTGTTTGGGTGGAGGTGGGAGTAGCTCGAGTTCTCGTTCTTTGGCTTCTCGAAGCAGCTGCTCGGCTGTGATCTGCACCTCAGCTGGAGCTTTATTCTTCACCTGGTACAGGAAAAGCATGGCAGAGTTTAATATCCATCACAGATAGCAATACTACCTTTCCTTAAACACCTGCATGTAGAACATTGTGCAAAAGGCTGCATGTAAAAACTCACTGCTTGACCTTAAGCTTATATGTAGGACTTTCAATGTTTCCAAAACCATTTTCAACAAAATGTCAAAATTGTTTACCTGTTTTCAATTTGAGTGCATTAAATGACTTTAAGTAGAAACAGAGAATAAACGTAATGCTTTTAATCAGGATTTATTTTATTATATAACAAGTATTTCATAACAGTACAGACGGTGTGTAATGCCTTCACTTTCCTCTTTAATATCTATTAATATCGTTTGTAATCCCTGGGAATTCATTACTAAAGATATCTAATAAACTAACAAGCAAGCAAGGCTAATAGTTTGTAGCTTCGGTAGAGCTAACAGCATAGCATTGTGAAAAATACTGATTATTAAATCGGAAGTATAGCTAATATGTCCGTGTATAACTACATTACACAGTTAAACTACACTGAAATGAAATGATATATTGTTTCATAGTAAGGTCAATAATGACAGCTATTGTAATTGTAATTAAAAGAACTAGCTTAGCTTAGCCAATTAGCTTAGCTTAGCCAGTTAGCTTAGCCACACGTTAGCCTCCATGTATGAGCCCAGTTTATTTACCTTTGCCACTTTCGGTATTCTCTGCTTCCCTGCCGCGGTGGACGCCATAGTTTCTAAGTTTTATCTTACCACAAGAATGAAAATAAGAGTTTATGGTATTTAATTCGATACCTTAAATACAAATTACTTAACACTATTCAATCAAAACCAAGTTTTCCGCCATAACTTTTCTCCTTGGCTCATTTTTTCCCCACCTGTATTACGTCGAGACCCGCATTCTTCGCTGTGATTGGCTGCTGATGAAAGGTTCTCCAATAGAAAGAAAGTATCGGGCTTGAACTAGCCAATCATAATGAAGAATTATACAGTAGGCGGGAAAAAAAGGTATACGAATATGGGTGGGAAAAGCTAAAAGTCGTAGTAACGTTCAACGTAACACTTGCACGTTGGCGTTCTTACGTCATGACGTTTAAAAACCATGGTAACGAGACGCTTAGGCCAAATACGGTTAAAACTCATGTACAACCTAAAAGCGAGTGTTTTCGAGACAGGTGCAAGAATGGTATCGATTTATTTCTTTTTTCGACACCATGTTGACTGTCTACTCTTATGAATAGCTTCTGTGCTGCTTTACACTTTAATTTGTCGCCTGCCAAATGCTGTAAATGTAAATGTAATGGGGATTGTGTGATAATCGAATTTCTCTTGTATGTCTCTGTATTATTTCAGGAGAACATGACGTCCATTACTTCATCCAGTGGGGAAAATGCATCTATAATTGTGAGACGAACAGAGTCCTGTGATGCTCACAAGATCAGTGCGCTGATCAGTCCAGAAACTTCAGCAGTGTTTGGAAAAGTCAATGTGATCTCCCTGCTGTGAGTGCTGAAGATAATCCATTCATGCATGTTCAGGTTCAGAGGCAGGATATATCTCATATAGTGTGGCATTTGGTAGCCTAGTGCTGGTGTTGGGCTATTAATCAGAAGGTTGTGAGTTTGGTCCCGTGTCCGAGATGCCACTGTTGGGCCAGTGAACAGTGAACGCAGTTGGTCTGTACAAAAAAATGAGATAATGTAAGTTGCTCTGGATAAGTGCGTCTGCCAAATGCTGGGAATGAAATGAAATATATCATAACACATAATATATCTTACAGACTTTTGTTCAGTATGGATTAAAGTACATAAGTCTATTACAAGACTCTTCTGTTCTGGCACCAAGGTGGTGGAATGAACTTTCCCTAGAGGTCTGGATAGCTGAGTCAGTGGCTATTTTCAAATGATGGTTGAAGACCTAGTTATTTATGAAACACTTCAACTAGCATTTTCTTCCCTGTTTTGTTGTATGTGTGTATTTAAAAAAAACAATAAAAACTTAAGTCTGTAGCCTAGTGAACCACTTAAGCACTTTTGTACGTCGCTCTGTATAAGGGTGGGAGAATCTTGATTCCTAAGCATTCTAATTCTAACTCTACATCTAATTCCTAATGCCTAAGCTTTGCCTTTGTTTATTTGTAACTTTGTATAAAGTAATTTCTAGAAGACATCATGAATCACAATACTGATTTTTAGTAGTGTTTAGGTTTAGTTGTAGGTTTAGTGATTTACACAAATTTATTTGGATTTGTATCTGGATCTGGATTTAAATGACAGTGGACACGTCAAAGCACACACACGCTGTACAATCCTAAACATCGGCTTAACCTTCTTTGCATATTTGCACTTTTGCACTGCAAAAGTATCCGTTTCATATAAAGATAAAATGCTTTGCTAACCCCGCTTCTAACTTACAAAAAGTGTTAAAAATTACTCTACCTGTGGTTAAAAGCAAAGTTTAGGGTTTAAATGAGGATAACACAGGGTTAATCACAGTGTGAAAAACCCTACAGAAAACAATATGTTAGTGGATCACTTTTTTCTCAGAAGCCTAAAACATTACAGCACTTTGGAGTCAGAACCCCTGGAGCAGAGAGGGTTATAAGGGCCTTGCACAAGAGCCCAACAGTGGCAGCTTGGCAGCGCCAGGGCTTGAACCCCAATCCTCCAATCAATAGCCCAGTGCCTGAAACACTTGAGCCATCACTACTACAGCAGAATTCTCTGTTTTGTTGTATCCAGGTTCAATATTGAATGTCTTTGCCATGTCACACTCTACAGTGGTGGTTAATATGAAGCTCATATGAAAGTAAACACTCAGAACTTTAAGAGATTGTAATTTTTCATAAGTATTTGTGTCTTTACCTAGTCGACTAGGAGCAAAATTCTTATTATTCCATTCTACTTAGCAGTGTAATTAGTATACTATAATCGCAACAAAGGTTAGTTTTTTTTTTGTTTGTTTGTTTTTTTATCTTTAAATTAAATGATGATATCAATGCCATGTTCTCTGAGATGCTGAAGTGCTTGTGTTTCTAAGAATCTAAAATTTGAAGGAATTACCTTTAACCGCTAATATTCTGTGTAAGGTTATGTACAGAGGAAAAAGCAATGTCTCTCACTTTAAGCCAACAAAGACTAGAATTATTTGATTTTTATATGGTGATAATGTAATTCATTTATTTATACTGACTGTAAACTTGTGTACTGGTTTTGTGTATCTTAGTTTAGTTAAGTATTTCATGTTCATTTATCTTTTGTTTGCTTCATTCTCAGGGAAAAAGCTAATATGACGGTTACTATATGCACAATAAATAATAAAGTCCTAGCCCATGCTGCATTCTTGGACCATCCCATTGGTGACCTGGTGGATCAGGCTTCGTGGGAGAACTTTCTTCAAACCCATTTTAATGCCTCAAATATCACAGTAGGCAAAATTGATTTTAATGATTATATGATTCGATAAGGAGAAAGCTTGTTGTGATCTGTCTCATGCCCAAAATTTATTATAATAATTTTTTTTTTTTTTTTTTTATCTCTGTAGCCTTTAAACACATTTTTCCTACATCTCTTTGTGGCCCAGCCTGATTTTTCTGTTTCCTGTGCTAAAGAGATTATCAGGTAAAAAATGAAAATGTAATCGAGTATTTTAAATAACTTGTACATTTCTGAGAAAGATAGCATTATTTTGATTTGTTGTGCCTGTCATTGTTTTATGTATTTAGACTCAAATAAGCCAGACTTCTCTATAGTCATCCAGTTAAGGCCAGTTTAAATCTTGTTTGAGGCAACGGAAATTACATTTCCACCATGGCAATGTCTTCCTGTTTCCATTCAAATCCTTTACATTCAATTCTGCAATCAGATAAAGTTAGATTTTACATCGTGAGCTTAAAAGGGTTTGCGCAAAGCAGATGTGAAGCATGTTGTCTCTGTCTTCTTCATCACAAACAGAACTGTGTTTAATGCCATCACAGAGCTGGAATACATCTGCCTCGTCACGCCGTATAGAAGCAGCCTCGGTAAGAAATCCACACAGTTGAGAACATTCTCAGCTGAGACATTCGCCTAGTTACACTACTTTTATCCAAAGGTGTGTGGATCTAAAGAAGTGTTTTGTTTTCTTGCAACCAGGTACTCGTCCTTCTGTACAAAATATGTATACAGTAATATTTTGGCTTATAATCGGAGCAGTAAATGCTTTCATTAATCTACTTGGATTTGTTCTCCTCCCCTTAGTACATTTATTCATCTTGAGTAAGCACTTTATCCGGGTAAGGGTCACAGAGAACTCCTGTCAGTCCTGGGAACACTGGGCATGAGTTGGGAATATACCATGGATGTGGAACACCACACTCATTCCCACCTAGGTACAATTTAGAGAAGCTTATAAACCATTTGGTGTGGTTTTGGGAAGTGGGAGAAAAGCAGAGAAAACCAACACACAGGGATAAAGGGAGAACATGCAAAAGTCCATGGAGATACAAGGTGTGTATGTGCAATAGTTCCTTTGCCATTGTTCAGCTGCTTTTTTTATTAAACATTCCCCATCTGTTTGGGCTTGGTGCCTTAGTGGTTACTATGTTTGCCTCGTACCTCCTTGGTCAGGGATTTAATACCCATCTCTGCCCTGTGTGTGTTTGTGGAGTTTGCATGTTCTCCATATGCTTTAGTGGTTTCTTCCCCCAGTCAAGACCTGAATGGAAGCTCTAAATTGTCTGTAACGTGTGTGTGTGTGTGTGTGTGTGTGTGTGTGTGTGTGTGTGTGTGTGTGTGTGTGTTTGTGATTGCTCACCTGTCCAGGGTGTCCCAAGCCTTTTACCCCCTGTCCCCTGGGGTAGACTCCAGGTTCCCTGCAACTCTGTGTAGGATAAGTGCTATAGGAAAATGGATGGATGATTGAATGCCTCATGTTACTGTCTTGTTGTTATGGTGATTATACCGCTTCATAATTCTCGACCAGCAGAATTTCAGTACTGAATATGTACCAACTTTGCTAGCCAAGCCCTGGCATTTAAAGTGTTGAACAGTTCCAGATTTGCCCAGATGCCCTACACAGTGCTGATACAATAGAACCAGGAACCCAGAGTTATGCTCAGCTGCTCTGTTTTTCTTTAGAGCCAGCGCTGATGGACATATTCGAGCCCATGCCCTGTGTTACAGATGAAATCCTGTGTGGTGCATTTGTGTGCCACAGACACAACTACTGGCCAAGACTGCATGTGCGCAGAGCCAGGTGCTTATACCTCACACTCACACACACTCACACACACACACACACACACACACACACACACACACACTCACACTTACACACACACACACACTCACACACACATTCACACTTACACTCACACACACACTCACACGCACTCACACACACACGTTTAATCATCTTATTATGTCCTACATCTCATTCAATTCAACTTGTTTCTTTCTCTTTTCTTTATTAAACACAGTGTATATAGTTTATATACAAACCTTTATGAAAATAAAATCTATATATACAGTATGATAATTTAGTTAGTTAGTTTATATAGAATGATAGTTTAGTTAGTTTATATAGGATGATAGTTTAGTTTATTTCTACTAGTTTCAGCTAGTTTAAGAATTTCTACACACGATCATACTACTGATCGAGAAGCATTTATTCATTTAGGGATTCTGCACATTCCTTCCTCACACACATGCACACAACAATCTGCATTATAAGATGACGTTTTTCACATGATAAACTTATTACATTGTACTGTATGTAGTTTATTATATTATATTTCTTTTACATGTCATTCTATATTCTACTTTTATTTATGTTACTTTTATTAGAAAGCATTTAGTTATTTTTTATGTGATGAGTGCCTAGTTTGTTGCTTGTGCCATGTTGTGATGTGTTGTGTTGTGATGTCTTGTGATGCCTTTTGTTGTGTTGTGATGTCTTGTGTTGTGTTGTGATGTCTTGTGTTGTGTTGTGATGTCTTGTGTTGTGTTGTGATGTCTTGTGTTGTTTTGTGATGTCTTGTGTTGTGTTGTGATGTCTTGTGTTGTGTTGTGATGTATTGTGTTGTTTTGTGATGTCTTGTGTTGTGTTGTGATGCCTTTTGTTGTTTTGTGATGTCTTGTGTTGTGTTGTGATGTCTTGTGTTGTGTTGTGATGTATTGTGTTGTTTTGTGATGTCTTGTGTTGTGTTGTGATGCCTTTTGTTGTGTTGTGATGTCTTGTGTTGTGTTGTGATGTCTTGTGTTGTGTTGTGATGTCTTGTGTTGTGTTGTGATGTATTGTGTTGTTTTGTGATGTCTTGTGTTGTGTTGTGATGCCTTTTGTTGTTTTGTGATGTCTTGTGTTGTGTTGTGATGTCTTGTGTTGTGTTGTGATGTATTGTGTTGTTTTGTGATGTCTTGTGTTGTGTTGTGATGCCTTTTGTTGTTTTGTGATGTCTTGTGTTGTGTTGTGATGTCTTGTGTTGTTTTGTGATGTCTTGTGTTGTGTTGTGATGCCTTTTGTTGTTTTGTGATGTCTTGTGTTGTGTTGTGATGTCTTGTGTTGTGTTGTGATGTCTTGTGTTGTGTTGTGATGTATTGTGTTGTTTTGTGATGTCTTGTGTTGTGTTGTGATGCCTTTTGTTGTTTTGTGATCTGATGTGTTGTGATTTGTTGTGCTGTGATGTGTTGTGATGTGTTGTGATGTGTTGCGATATGATGCGATGTGTTGTGCTGTGATTTGATGTGATGTGTTGTGATGTGTTGTGATGTGATGTGATGTGATGTGATGTGATGTGATGTGATTTGATGTGATGTGATGTGTTGTATTGTGTTGTGATGTGATGTTATGTGATTTGATGTGTTGTGATGTGATGTGATGTGATGTGTTGTGTTGTGTTGTGATGTGTTGTGCTGTGATTTGATGTGTTGTGCTGTGTTGTGATGTGTTGTGTTGTGTTGTGCTGTGATGTGATTTGATGTGCTGTGTTGTGATGTGATGTGTTGTGATGTGATGTGATGTGTTGTGTTGTGCTGTGTTGTGATTTGATGTGCTGTGCTGTGTTGTGATGTGTTGTGATGTAATTTGATGTGCTGTGATGTGTTGTGATGTGTTGTGATGTGTTGTGTTGTGTTGTGTTGTGCTGTGATGTGATTTGATGTGCTGTGTTGTGATGTGATGTGTTGTGATGTGATGTGATGTGATGTGATGTGTTGTGTTGTGCTGTGATGTAATTTGATGTGCTGTGCTGTGTTGTGATGTGTTGTGATGTGTTGTGTTGTGCTGTGATGTGGTTTGATGTGCTGTGCTGTGTTGTGATGTGATGTATTGGGTTGTGCTGTGATTTCATGTGATGTGATGTGATGTGATGTGATGTATTGTAATGTGATGTTTTGTGTTGTCATGTGCTGTAATGTCTTATGTTGTGCTGTGATTTCATGTGTTGTGATGCGCTGTGATGTGATGTGCTGTGATGTGTTGTGCTGTGATTTCAGGTATTGTGCTGTGTTGTGATGTGTTGTGATGCATTGTGATGCATTGTCTTGTGTTGTGGTGTTATGTGATGGGTGGTGTGATGTGATGTGATGTATTGTGATGTGATGTGTTGCGTTGTGATGTGAGGTGATGTGATGTATTGTGATGTGATGTGATGTATTGTGATGTGTTGCGTTGTGATGTGAGGTGATGTGATGTGATGTATTGTGATGTGATGTATTGTGATGTGTTGTTATGTGATGTGTTGTTATGTGATGTGTCGTTATGTGATGTGATGTGTTGTTATGTGATGTGTTGTTATGTGATGTGATGTGTGGTGTGATGTGATGTATTGTGATGTGTTGTTATGTGATGTGACGTGACGAGACGAGACGAGATGAGATATGTTGTGATGTGATGCGTTGTGTTGTGATGTCTTTAGTTGTGATGTAATGTGTTGTGTTGTGATATGATGTGATGTCTTGTGTTGTGATGTGATGTGTTGTGATTTGATGTGGTGTGGTGTGGTATGGTGTGATGTGTTGTGGTGTGATGTGATATGATGTGTTGTAATGTGGTGTGATGTGATGTGGTGTGATGTGATGTGGTGTGGTGTGGTGTGGTATGGTGTGATGTGTTGTGGTGTGATGTGATATGATGTGTTGTAATGTGGTGTGATGTGATGTGGTGTGATGTGATGTGGTGTGGTGTGGTATGGTGTGATGTGTTGTGGTGTGATGTGTTGTGGTGTGATGTGATATGATGTGTTGTAATGTGGTGTGATGTGATGTGGTGTGGTGTGATGTGGTGTGGTGTGGTGTGATGTGGTGTGGTGTGGTATGGTGTGATGTGTTGTGGTGTGATGTGATATGATGTGTTGTAATGTGGTGTGATGTGATGTGGTGTGGTGTGATGTGGTGTGGTGTGGTGTGATGTGGTGTGGTGTGGTATGGTGTGATGTGTTGTGGTGTGATGTGATATGATGTGTTGTAATGTGGTGTGGTGTGGTGTGGTGTGATAAAGCGAGATGTGTTGTGATGTGATGTGATGTGACAAGGCGAGATGTGTTGTGGTGTTGTGATGTGATAATATGTGACAAAGTGTTATGTGACCAAGTGTTGTGATGTGATGTGATGTGAAATGATGTGACGAGGCGAGATGTGTTGTGATGTGATGTGATGCAGGGTTGAAGATCTCATGGACCTCACAGACTTGGAGAACATGAGGACTGTGGGTGACTGTTGGCCTGTGGCAGACATATTGGCTGATAAAATTGAGGCTGAAGATGAACTGAATCATGTTGCTGTGTTTGAGGTAAGTTGATAAATACATTAAAAATGGATTAACATAATGGCATTTAAAATATGCTAAATGCTAAATGATCATTTAACTGAGTCAGAGTAAGAAAAAACTATTACTTACTGAACTTACCACTTATACACACACACACACACACACACACACACACACACACACACACATGTACATATGTGTGTGATGTGTGTGTGTGTGTTTGTGTGTGTTGCGAGGGGGAGGGGAGTATGGTGGCGTGCTTCCCTCAGGAACACCACAATGTCCCCCTCCTTTCATACTGACATGTGTTCATAGCAGCATATGGCAGATGAGAGCAAACGGCCAGCCAAGACATGCTCGCACTCAGCACGCTGAGGCCAGACATCTGTAGCATTTCTGTAGTTTTCTGTTTGCATGTCGTCTCTCCTGCCCTCTCTCTTCTCTCTCTCTCTCTCTCTCTCTCTCTCTCTCTCTCTCTCTCTCTCTCTCTCTCTCTCACTCTCTCTCAGCACATAGCAATCTGCTCCACATCGCCTAGCACCATTATGAAAGTGACACTCTAGAGAATGTCATAAATTATTCATTGGGCTTTTTGTTGTTTTCCCGCACTAACGCTTGTTAAATATTGCATTCCATTCCAACTGCACAGAACAAACTGTACCTATTTTTATCATAGGATCTGCATTAAAAGTAAATAAGCTTAAAGTAAACTCAACATTTAAACATTTAAATTTTTCATTACTATTAATAACAAGTGTATGTTACAATTTTAAGAGGAAGAAAGAAAGAAAAAAAAGAAAAGAGGACAACCATCAGTTGTCATCAGTTAATGTCATAAATAAAAAACTAACAAGCAAATACATACATATAACATACATACAACAATACATACAAATAACTAAATAAATGAAGGAAGGAAGATTGATGGATGGATGGATGGATGGATGGATGGATGGATAAATTCAAAATGCTTTAAAAATCTTTAAAAAAAAAAGGGAATTATACAAGGGACAATATTATTGTGAAAAATACATCTTGTGTGTGTGTGTGTGTGTGTGTGTGTGTGTGTGTGTGTGTGTGTGTGTGTGTGTGTGTGTGTTCAGAACGATGGCAGGGCTGTTGGCTTCATCATTGTCTCTGGTAAATTTAACCTGCTATCTCTGAACACCGAATACGATCTCGGGCCATTTGATGGACTAAAAAAGAAGAAAGCAGAGAAGCAAATTGATGATTTGGACCAATTGCAGCAGGCCAAGCCGACAGACGACATCAGCGATCCTGAAAAACCACCCACACAATCTGAGGTCGTGGAGGTGAGTCATGCTGGAGTCACAGTTCAGCTCAGATTATTAGCGCTATTCAGAGCTCAGAATTCTGCCAGTGCCTCATCATTAAATGACATTATCCACCTCATTCATTAAGAGGACCATTTCAGAACCATTTATCAACCCACCCACCCAGGAACATAGCTATTGTGCCAACTGTGCCAGCTTCTGTAGTTCAGAAGAAGAACAACAAAAAGAAAGAAAGAAAGAAAGAAAGAAAGAAAGAAAGAAAGAAAGAAAGAAAGAATTTACCAAATGTTAAAATATCCACAATGTCACAATTCATTCATTCATTCATTTTCTACCGCTTATCCGAGCTTCTCGGGTCACGGGGAGCCTTTGCCTATCTCAGTCGTCATCGGGCATCGAGGCAGGATACACCCTGGACGGAGTGCCAACCCATCGCAGGGCACACACACACTCGCATGCAAACTCCCTGGAGGTGTGAGGCGAACGTGCTAACCACTAAGCCACCGTGCCCTGGCTAATGTCACAATTGAACCTTTATTTATTTTCTCCCTTTTCACTTTTAGCAGTAAACAGACTTCAAACTCATACTTACTATTAAAATACACATAAACGAGAAACACTTAATTTCAGGAAAGCTTGTAGATGTTTCCACATATATATATATACATAACACATTTAACGATGTGAAGGATTTTCCCAGGCTGCCACGATAAAAGAGTAAAAAATGTCAAAGTGTGGAATAAAAACAGAAATTTGCCACAAAAACCAACGGTACAGTGCAATTATCAGTAATTATCATAATTACACCATTTTTACATTATAAACACTTGTTATAAATTATAAGGTCTGGTTTCAGTAAAGCTCTAATTGAAAAATTGCACATCTGAAAGATTAACAAGCTAAATTTCTAAACAATTGAGGCTAATTAAAACATGTTTGCAGGGTTATGTAACGTTTATTTCCACTGGGGACAAAAATCTCCCCATCACCCAGAATAATCCAATGCTGAAGTGTCTTGTAGCCTGGGCTTATGACCCAGTCTCAAGGCTGGCAGTAGAAAAGGAAACAAATCTATTGGACTCATACTGTACCAGTGGTATGTTTTGTCAAGATCATTGAGTAAGACCCTTTAACCAAGTGATGCAGGTTGCCCCAAAGAAATCAGACGGTCTTTATTCATTCCCGTGTCAGAAGCAATTCCTTTGCATCCATACAACCATTCACTAACGCTTGTGTTTTAAAGGAATGCCATGTTGTGTGCTTTTATTCAGACAGAGTACATTAGCGCTCATACTACAGACGACAGAAGAAACGGCACGGCATCAGAAGCAGAAGATAATGCTTTTATGATCCAAATACAAATCGTTAAGGATTTTGCAACAAGGTAAGTCCAACTACACGTTACTTATCACTACAATGATCCAAACGACCTAGTGTCAACTTACTTTAACTGCTGGAGCACTTGCCTTGTTGTGTTTGGTTGTGAAAGCTTCAAATGTGCTGAAATGTTCTGTTGAAGTAGATCTTTCAAAGAATTTCAAAGGGTGATTATAAAGATAACTAAGGCATACACAAGTCATGTCAAGTCAAGCCAAGTCAAGCCAAGTCAAGTCAAGTCAAGTCAAGTCAAGTCAAGTCAAGAAGCTTTTATTGTACATCGTATATAGCTGACGCAGTACATAATGTAACAAAACCAAGTTTCTCTAGCTCTACATAAAATAACACAGAGCTAAGGACTTAAAGTATGTTGTCCTGGCCGCATAAAGTGCATCGCATCCACCGATGTTAGGAACAGGGTTCAAGTAAAGAGGGTTCAAGTAAACATATACACTTATGTAATTGCAGCAGTTGGATGAGGTGTCGAATGGAAACAGTTTAATATGGGTGGTGCTGTAGACACAGATGTATACTGAATGAGTTGTCAAGTGTGTTTTGGAGCTTGGTACAGTTCAGTGCAGTTCACACAGTTGAGTGTGAGTGCGAGTGTGTGTGTGTGTTTGTGTTCTGTACAGTTTATGTCTTAAACTTTTTTACACGTTTTTACACGTCTGAAATATTAAGAATGTAAGGATTTTACATCACAGCACTCTTGAATGTGATGTTGATTGGTCAGGAGATATCGGCATGACTTGTTGAAATACTCTTTAGTTTCTATAGTACAGCATATTCACGTGAACTTATGTAGTCGACGATCGACATAATTGTAACGATCCACAGGTAGTTGGTAAATTGTGAAGTCTTTAGAAGGCATCTGCAGTGTCAGTGTTTTGTAACAGTCAGAGGTAAAGCTGTAAAGACTTTCTGATATCAGGACATACTTTTACCTTGTAGTTTATCGGTAACACGACTAGCTGCATTTTTTTCTTGTTATTCAATCTTCTTGTTTTTGGGATTTGGACAAGAGACACTGCTTATATGCGTAGATGATGACATATTTTTTTGGCTTCAGATTTACAGATAACAATCATTTTCTTCATTTCATCTTGTGACCATGAGGGTCAATATGACCTGAACATTGTCAACAGATTAAACAAGCAAGCAAATAAAAAAAAAACATTTTAATATTACTACAAATTAAAGTAGGAAACTGTGACCTGTACAGAGTGTCTAAGGGAGTATTTTCCCGGGTGATGTAGTGTGTGTGGATGGAAACTCTCCTGCCTTTGGCTTTGCTCCAGTGGCTTTTGCTTAAGATCTGTTATGGTGTAAATGGGAGTTGGGGTGGTGATGGTGGGGGAGTCTGATTGCTCGTTGGCTCCTGCTGGGCACAGCTTTCTGCCGCTTTACTCCCCAGCTGTTGTGGAATATGGAGTCCGCTTGCTCCCCGCTGAGAGTGAGCATGTAATTAATGAGCCGAATGCTTAAAGTGACAGCGAGGCGAGAGGAGAGGGGTTGAGCGCACAGATTGGTTGGCCACAGACGCCGTACTAAGCGTCCAACATGGCAAATTTTCACTCAGCTCTCAACAAAGAGATGCTGTGCAATACAACTTTCCTCACTTTTTTCTCCTTATTTGTTATTCATTCCCTCACAGGGCCGTTGATTGCTTACCTTATGTTTTTCAACTTTTCCCGGTGAGTACACACTTCCATGAAGTATGCCATGATCCTACTTAATGGACAAGATCAAATTCATCAGTCAGAAATATTGTTGTATTTCTGTAGTACAAAATGCAACAACACAACCAATATTTGTATGACAAGAAAGACACCTGAGCTGAATTCTTTTTAGCCCAGACTGATTCGTACAGCTTAACATCAGGGCTACAGTTGTGTCAGATCTTTACACAGATTGAAATGCCCTTTTGATTTAATCTCTCACTGACACTGACACGTGTATCACAAAGACAGCGCAAACTGTTGAATTTGTTCTTCTGTCCGATTGCATAAATGCTGTAAAAGAAACCTGGATTAATTGTCCTTAAGTCACTTTTGAAGTAAAATGTTTCCTTTGTCTTAAACACTGGATAAATGATGTTTGCGGTTCAGCAGTGTTGGCATTGCTCTTTTTATGGGATATTTCTGTTTGGTCTGAGGAATCAGGAGAGGGATTTCTGCATCATACTGGTGCGTACGCTGGATCCAGATTTCCCTTTACTCCAGAGCTTCGTCAGAGCTGTGCCACGTGACTGCAGACACTGTGATCTTTACATCTTCCACCGCTCAGGCCTTCTCAAGTAATCATCCTCAATTTTTCTTTTAAGGATAGTAGATTGATATCTACTGTGTTAGTGTATAATGTGTGTAAATGTAGTCTATTTTAAAAAACAATATACATTTCTGACATAAAGGTTGTTTTTATAGAACGCTGGAGGTGCGTGTTGTTGTTTCTGAAGATAAATCTGCAATTCAGCAGCTGGTTCCTCAGCATGAAGCCCTGATGGAAGACCTGAATCTATTCTTCCACCTAGACCCAGTCAGTCTAGACTTATACGTGCACATATTCGTGCAAAAAAAATCATATATACTGTATAATGCAACACTATATATCTGAAAGCTTTACATTTTCATCCACAGGGCATTCAGGCATTTGTAGCACAGGTTGAAGGCCAGATCATCGGCGTGTTAGTCATTAAAGATGAGAAGGTAATTATATTTGCCCTGTAAATAATCATTTAATGGCAGTTACTGTAGTTGTATTGAGCAATTATAAGGATTATCATTTAATGTTTTAGATTCATGCATTCTATATTTATTCACTTCTCAGAAATCTGAATTTGTTTTGTTGTTGTATTTAACACAGAAAACTCTGATGGCACACAAGTATTAGAGACAAATGAACTGAATCGATTTAATCGATTAATTTGCTGAAACTGCAAAAATGGAAATCAACCTGTAGCTTCATACTTTCACAAAAAGTGCTACGAAAACTTCATGATCTGATCTAAGTTTGAAGGATGTCATAATCTCTCCCAGGGCCACTAACCAAATGTGAGATTCTGTGAGCTCATATATGTGGAAAAAAGCAGATAATGCTGTTCTCTGTCTGTGGTACAGCATAAGCAGGATATATATTTTACCTGTTAATGGCTTCCTTCAAGACACATGATGGCCTTCAATCTCCCCATTAGGTAGCCTCCATGGTGTGGAGAATGAAGCTTACATTTAAGAAGGAACTTATAACTAACTATATTTAACTAACTTAAGGGACTTTTATGTTTAGGCATAGTGTCCTGTAAAGGCACTCACCCTCTCCTCTTCACTCTTTTCCTTAGGACATGGAGTACATCCGAGCCAACTACAACGTTGAGAACTTTGTGTACTTCAGTCAGCACCAGCTTGAGGAACATGGTCGGCTGTGCCAGTTTTCCCTGCACCCCATCTTCCAGCATTATGCCAAGTACTTCCTCAAGGAGGCACTGCGCCTCGCTCACAAATCTTGCCTGTTCTACCGCGTCTACCCGTCTTTCCACAGCGACAAGGTTAGAGCAGTAGTGTGTTCCTTAACCATTTATCAATTCAATTTATTGGTCCAGCGCTTTTAACAAGTTACGTTGTCTGAAAGCAACTTTACATAAGTATAGAAAAAGAATAAAAATGTAATAGTTTAAAGTTTAAAATTAAGTTACTATATATCTCTAACATTTATCCGTAATGAGCAAGCCAGTGGTGACAATGGCAAGGAAAAGCTCCCTGAGGTGATATAAGGGAGAAACCTTGAGGAGAAACAGGCTCAGAAGGTAACCCATCCTCATTTGGGTGACACTGGACAGGAAATAATGTCCTTTCTATAACAGTTTATAGTTGAGTGGAATTAAGCTCATGAGGAACCAATGGGTCAAAGTCTTCAAATAATGATGCTTATGAAGACCCGAACATAAAGCTGGCTTACGCAAAACAATGATTCAAAGAAGGCTTGACAGTCTCTGGGCAGCCCCATCCACAGCAATCCCAAGGGTCACTGGCAGTCCATGCAGATCAATCCACAGCAGAGTGCACACCAGGCCACAAGACTCCAACCGGGGGTAGGGTGTCAGGATTGACGAAGTAGGTATGGAAGAAGAGGCAATCAGACTAGGAACTCAACGATCACTGTCCATATCTCCACTCTCTTTCTCTTCATTCACTCTCTCAGTGGTCAAAAATCAGGTGTTGATGACTCTGCTCTCATCTAATGCACGTTCTAGCGGTCTTAACTCACACTCTTTTCTCCACATTATTCTGGACAAACACAAGCCAGATTGAGGAATGATGAGGTGTGAATAGAATTGGGGAAAAAGAAAATGAACAAAGCAAGCCATTTCCTTGTATCCAGTGTTCAGCAGGGATACAACATTTACATCTTTTTACATGGTCTTCCTTAAAGACAATTTTGTGAAATTTTCTGCCATCGCTATTTCAGTATGCCTAAGCTACTGTTTTGCTGACAGCAGGGTGCTTTTTGATTTCCTTTGTTTTTTGCAGAATGCCAGTGCACATTCCCTTACAGCGGTGCTGAGCACTATGGTGCCAGTGCATCCACGACGCCAGATCATCTACCCGCTGGAGGATTTGGGCATCAATGCACCTTCCAGTCTCATCACCACAGAGCAGGTCAGATACAGCAGCAGCACAGCCACAAAATAGCAGTCAATACAGTGATGTCTAATGGAGGTCAGACAGAAACAGTGTACACACAACACTATGCATTTCGCAAATATATGGATGGATGGATGGCTGGAGGGGGGTGGATGGATGGATGGATGGATGGATGGACGAACGGATGGACGAACGGATGGATTAGTTGGTTGATAGAGTACTTAATTGGTCCCTGATGAAGTTCTTTAGGGACAGCAGTGATAGATAGATAGATAGATAGATAGATAGATAGATAGATAGATAGATAGATAGATAGATAGATAGATAGATAGATAGATAGATAGATAGATAGATAGATAGATAGATAGAGGGCAAAACAATTTAAAATGTTAGCAATCAATCAGTACAAGATCATTACAAATGAATATTAAGGTATTAAGGTAGTGAAATATTAAGGTAGTGAAGCACAAATGAAGAGCTGTACAACAGAAATACTGAAGAGCAATATGGAGGAAGAACAATACCGAAAGAAAGTAATAAAGAGCAGTTACAGCTAGTACAGCTAGTTATGGCTAGACAGGAACGATGTGCAAACAAGCTAAACGCATAATACAGTTCAATAGGAGAATGGTGAAGTAGTACAGGAGGATTCTGGGGAAGAACATAATGAGATCTGTAAACTGTCAGATCACAAAATGGGTTGGAAAATCACGTTCTAACAGGACAATGAGCCCAAAGTACTATAGCACAAAGTACTATAGCTTGCTAGAACCAAGACAAAGCCAAATTGTCTATTAGTATATTAGTAAAAAATAGACTAACCTCTCCCTGCTTGAACAGTTCTGAAAGACTGTTTGGAAGGTCACGGAATCCAACCTTTTATAGATCTAACCCAAAAAGCCATTGCAAACTGAGGGGTGTATACTTGGAAAAATTAGGAAATATTTGTTCCGTCAACTAAAATGCATTCATTTGGTATGCTGTGTTGTTGGATCAGGACAAAACAATCCTGTTTAAATCCATGTTCACCAAACACAATTCAAATGTATCACAGCCTTATGCTTCCTTAGGCTGATTTATGACCATGTAGTTACAGTTTAACGTCTTTTTTAATCATAGTAAGTGAAAGTGTGAACTTCGACTTACAAGGCCAGTACGTCATGGGGAAATAAACATAAAACATTTAGATCTAGGCGAATTAAGAGACATTGCAGCTTTCCTGGTCAGCAGAGGGCGCTGTTGAGTAATCTGCTGTTTCATATATTTGGACAGTTTCTCACAATAGTGTATTTGTGTATATTCTCACAATGCACTACTAAGAAAACCACGTGTTGTGATAGGTCTACACAGTTTAAACAATTTATGTTGAAATTCACTTAGAAAATGTGTTCTTTGGTTAGATAATCTATGATAATGTTAAAATTAAATTAAGTAAATGTAAGGAATCAAGGATTTGGGGATGAGTTGTTTGTTTAAACATATTCATATGATGAGTTATGGTTACAACCCCACGGTTAAGAAGGATAATGAGTGAATTAATATTAACCTGTGATTTGAGTTACAGCTTGCATTATAGTCAGAGCTGCTGTTATGGAGCTGTAACTGTCTGACCAATCACAGCACACACTGACCACAGTTCAGTCTCTGCTTCCCAAACCTGCTGAGATTTCACACATGGGAGCTCTCCCATATATCCAGCTATTAGGCACATTGATTTATTGAAGAAGTGTTTTGGATCGTTTCATCCTTCAGCTCTTCACACACAAAATCTAAATCAGATCCTTTGTAAAAAATGAAGTGTGTTCATGTTTTGTTTTGTATTCAATCCAGTCCTCCCAGTTTTATTAATTCATTTAGTTCAATATTTTAAATATACAGCACTTTTAACAGACATTGTCACAAAGCAGGAATATAAAAGGAATACAGGAATATAAAAAATTCAGAGTATAATTGATCATATTTTACATTTTATTGGAAATTAAATTTAAATTAGCATTAAAAATGCAATTAGCGTTTAGTTTAGAGTTTAAATAAATAAAAATAAATATTGCATCTTTATGGGAAATTTGAGATATATATTTATATATATATATCTCAAATTTCCCATATATATATATATATATATATATATATATATATATATATATATATATATATATATATATATATATATATATATATATATAACATTTTCAAATGTTATTACATTTTTTTGAAATTAAATTTAAATTACTATTAAATTTGCAATTAAATTTAGGTTGACATTGCTTATGTTTACTCTTTAAAAACTAAACATTTCACTAACTTAAATGAGCAGTAGATGATGTTTATAACTACAGTTATTAACAACTTATAATAATACATTTCATATACACTATGTTACATAACTTTGATTGGAGAAATGTTAGAAAATGTTAAAATCGTAAAATCAAGGACCATTGCTTATATGGTGCAGAATCTTGAACAAGAAGAATCAGAATCAGAATCTAGTACAAAGGCCAAGCTAATAAATATTTAAAGATGTAAACTATTAATGGAGAATTATATGTAATTATAATAAGCCAAAATATTTGGTCGTTCTGTTGATTTAAACTGATAAAATACTTTATTAATTCTCAAAGCAAAATTTGTTAAACGTTTAAAACATATATAATAAAATGTTATGGTGCAATAAAAGTGACCAATTGACCAAAATTTAATATTATGTATTACGTTAATTATAGTTAGGATTTTCAGTAGCTGTTATTGTTTAGTTCTAACTTACGGAAAACTATCACATTCTGCTAGACAGTTATTTATATTATGAATTTTTCATACCTGCTTATAAATGTACCCGGGAAGCCGTTTTGCCGGGGGTTATTTAATGGTGCAGGTTAATGGAGCAGATGGCCTCAGCAACAGATGGAAGTGGGAAATGTTTACTGCTGGTGTTTAACAGGTAAAGCAGTGTTCTTATCCATGCTGCATCAGCTGCCCCACCTGCACATGTTTACCTGCTATCCATGTATATATACACACACACACACACACACACACACACACACACACACACACACACACACACACACACACACACACACACACAGGTGTGTGAGTGTGTGTGTTTGTATACAAGGATTGCAGGTAAACATGCACATATATATGTATATACATAGATTGCAGGTAATACTTTTATTAAAATATTAAAATATTAAAATATTTTGGTTTATTATAATTACACACCTATTTGTATATGCGTGTGTGTGTGTGTGTGTGTGTGTGTGTGTGTGTGTGTGTGTGTGTGTGTGTGTGTGTGTGTGTGTGTGTGTGTGTGTGTGTGCGTGTGCATGTGTGACTATTGAGAGAGAGAAAGTGTGAGAGCGAGAGAGAGAGAGAGAAAGCGAGCGAGAGAGAGAAAGCGAGAGAGAGAGAAAGCGCGAGAGAGAGAGAGAGAGAGAGAGAGAGAGAGAGAGAGAGAGAGAGAGAGAGAGACAGTAATATATATGAATATAAATGATCTCCCAGCTTTAATGGCCTGCAAAGTGAGTGGAATATTGTTAGAAATGCAATCACCAATGAGGCGTGCAGTTTATTCAAAAATTAATTATAGATTATGGTTTTAAAGGCAGATTTGATTTCACTTTGAATTAAATTTCACTTCGCAGGTTGCATAAAAAATTATTTTTCATAAAAGAAATTTTCTACATGGAAATGTAAAAGCATAACCTCCTGCATTTTGCTATTACTCTGCAGTCATCAGACATAGACCTGAGGTTTGAAGGCAGAATTGCAAGAATGTTCTGATCAGATTTCTATTCATTTGATTTTTAGATTTTCATTCTTTATGTCTCGTCCAAGCATGTGAAGCACGTGATGTTAAAATGGTGGACTTAATCTTTCCTTACCTTCTAGCAGCATGAACATCACAGGTTTACTGCTAAATTAAAAAAGCAAGCTTTAGAAGCTAAACAAATATACGTGTGTACTTTTCTGTTGTTTGGACTAAATTTCCTTTTAATAAAGAGTGTAGAGTGTAGTGATGGTTTTTCCAACATAATCATACATTCCAAAGTACAGTTATACAAGAACTCAGAGGCAGGTTATGACCAGGTGTGATATGTGTGTGCAATGACAAGGTGCATTAGCAGCTCCAAACAAGCTGCCACTGCTCTTCCACACTCTATCTCCATTAGAAAGCTCCATTTGGTAGCACAGCAACCATGGTGTCCAGGCAGCGGCCGAGATAAGAGCACGCCTGCTGGCTTAGCATTCAGTAAAGCCCTGCGTCCCACACGCACATGGATTAATCAGGTTTGAAACACCTGTTCACTTTCTTTGTCAACAGCAGATCGTGTTACGGTTTGCCATTATGCCCCACGTTGCTCCTGCATGTCCATGAGGGGACGAAGGGCAGACTGGTGCACCTGCTTCTCTCTGTACCTGTAGATCACGTACAGTTCCATGTCATGCAGGTTAAGTCAAGACAAATGACCTTTAAGGGATTTAAAACTTTAATTGTTATTATAATTGTTATAGCTGATAATCCACCAGTAGATGTTCAGGTAAATTTGGAAAGGCTTTACTTTTATTACCCTACAATTTGATAGATCATTTTTTATACGACTGCATGTGCTTTATTCCTCTGACACCACAGTGATTTGCCATCAGTTGCATTTTTAATATTTATTAATGAATGACCCCACATATTTTAATGGTGGGATATTGTAAAATAGATTTATTTGAGTTTTTATATTTGAATGGATTCCAAGCTACACAGATATACTGTCAAAAATCGGAAAAGTATGTCAGATGGAAGCTCTTTTTTACTTTTGCTGTGTTCCATCTTCTCTTTCTCTCTCTTATATACAATATATATTAATATATATTAATCAGTTTAATCTCAAATGTTTTACCTTTATTTTGGTATCAGAATGATATAAATACACCTTGTAGTTTTTGACACATACTCATTTTAATTTGAGCATGTCGTTTTCAAGCAAGAGGCTGAAAAATAGGTCTAGGGGTGAAGAGGTTAAACATTTCTAATTATATTTAATGATTATAATATATATATTTATTGTTATATACCATAGTTTTCCCAATCAGTTTATTATTACAGTAATACAACATTACAGTTAAACGCACAAATCTGATTGGACCTTGCGATTGGACCGGCATGGACATGGATACATTTTCAATAGTAATTTTCTTAAGCAATTTATTTTTTATTATCAGCTATTAATCTAAAACATATTAGCCTAAAACTAATAAGAAGTGACCTACATTGACCTACACTAAAAATAAAGACTTAAAATGGATTCAAAAATGTTAAAGGTGAAATTTTTTTTAGAGGAAATATTGTATAATATTGTATATATTGTAAAATATTGTATATATCATATGAATTGAGAAGGTTTGCAATGTTTTAAGCTTATAGATGATCAGGAAGATTAATTAATTAATGAATTATTTTTTCAGTTCTTTTTTCAAACCGCTTCAATTATTCATTTCAATAACCCTCGAAACTCACTCATTGATTATGGGATTTTACTCAGGAAAAAAGAGGCTCAAATGCTGAAGAGTGTGCAATCAGCTACATTGCATTATGTTGTGATGACAAATTGCGTCGCCTCTTTTAGTCCATTCTTTTCTCTGCACCCATGCTCAATCAGACAAGGTGTACTACAGGAGCAATCCATCAAATTATCCCTGCTTAAGGACCAGTTAGAGCTGGAGTTTAGAGATGGAAATGATTGGGAGGGTTTGATGGTTCGAGTGCCACTGGCTTATTGTACATGTTGAATCTTTACAGATGTTAGAAGAAAAGCAGAAAAAGGGAATAGTCGACATCAGAAAAGCATAACAATTTTCCTCCATTTATATTACAGCGTGGACCTTTGAAGCATTAGGGAATTTCAATTTATTACATTTGACAGCTTCTTACTTTTTGGTGTGTAAGTGCTTTGTGAAATGCACTGTATGGACCGGTCCATTCCATTAGACTATTATCATTAGAGACTGGGAAACTCTTGCAAAATATATGCAGGCAATCAATATAGCTTTTAAGAATGCTGTAATTTCCCTTAGCTGGATATTGTTGGTTAAGTGAAAGATGGTCCGTTGCGGCAATTTAGCTGGTCTTGTTATGCATATGTGCCTTAATAGCTGTCACACATGTAGGCTGCTTCTTACTCCCGTCTGTTTTTCCCCCAGGTCCCTTACGCACTGAATCATATTAACCGGAAGCTCACGCTGGAGCCCAAAGTTAACATCAATGCCAAGATTGTGGTGGTAGGAGCTTCAGACACCGGCTTGGCTTTTCTGGAAGCTCTCACATTCTGGTAAGGATGATTCATAATGAATCAGACAAAGCCTAATGACTGAGGCTCTTTAGTTCTACAGCAAATCAACAGTTATAGAAATTTACATAGAAAATCTAAATCCAAACCAGACATAAACACAGCAACAATTACGTGAAAAAATTAGGACACCCCATTAAATATTCAGTTATGTGATAGCTAGTGTTTTCCCCTTTGGCTGAAATAACCCCAATGAGATATTTCTTGTAGCCATCTACCAGTTTCTGACATTGACTGGAAAAAGTTTCCCCCACTCTTCAATGTAGAATTCTTTCAGCTGTGTGATGTTTGAGGGGTTTGCATGCAGAGTCTATTTTAAATCATCTCACAAGATCTCAATAGGATATAGATCTGGACTTTGACTTGACCATTCCAGAATTCTTTGTTGTTGGTTTTTTTTTTAACATTAAAGCGATTCCTTGGTGGATTTACTGTTATGTTTTAGGTCTTTGTCATGTTTTAAGGTCCAGTTCCAAACATGGTCTCACATGTTCCTTAAACACCTTCTGATACAATGTAGAAATTATAGTGGATGCTATGATGATGAGCTGGCCAGGCCCTGTTGCAGCAGAGCATCCCCAAACCATAACACTTCCACCTTCATGGTTCACAGTTTGTATCAGGTTCTTTTCCTGAAATGTTGTATTTGGTTTATGTAAAAGATGCCCTCTGTTAAGGTCTCCAAATAATTCAGTTTTAGACTCATCTGTCCAAAGCACATTATTCCAGAAGTCTTGGCCTTTGTCTCTGTGTTCTTGGCCACATGCTTTTCTTAAACAGCAATGGTTTGCTCCTTGCACACCTCCCATGATATTTAAAGTTGTCTGACTGTAGATTTATGCATTTTGACATCAACTGTAGTAAGAGCTTGCTCTAGTTCCTGATAGGTGATGTCAAGGTGATGATATTTCAGGAATTATGGAAACTTCTTTAAGCATCCTGTGGTCTGCTCTTGGGTTGAATTCACTTGGATGGCCTGACCTGGTCATGTTGGCAGTTTTAAATGTTCTCCACTTGTAAATGATTTTTGGCTAATTAAAAATACTTTTAAGATCATTTTATATCCCTTACCAGACTCTTAAGCATCAACAATCTTCTTTCTGAATGCCTCAGAGAGATCTTTGGATCCCACCATGGTGATACCTCTCACTTCAACAATTAAGAGCAAACCAAACTAAATTTCTGAGGTTTAAATAAGGCAAACCTTCTTCAAAATGCTCTAACAATGGTCGAATAACTTGCACCTGCTGTGATACACCTGTGGGTGGTAATTTTATCCAATTTAAGTACAAATAAATGAGGGGGTCCTTACTTTTTCCTCACAAGAAATTTGACTTTTTTTTTAAAATGACATTTATGGATAATTTAAAAAAAAAGACTTTTCTTTGGGAATATTTATTTAGTTATATTACTAGAATCTTCCAGTATTGTTATTAAAATGAAGATAAAATGCCCATATGTTTAACTGTTTAAAACAATACGACATGCTTTCATGGGGTGTCCTAATTTATTTATATGACTGTATATACAGTACTATACAAAACTCTAGTTTTCAATATACTTCATTTTCTAAAAGTGTTAATTAATACAAATCAGCTGTATTTTGCTGTTTTCTGATAAGATACATGTTTAATAGACAACAGTGTCAAATACTTCATCATTAAGTCTACGTAGGACCCGAACAGCTCAAAAGTGCATTGTAGCATGTCTGTGTTACATTGTGCTTTTTGATACACTAATGTCATAAAGATGTCATAAACTTATTGAAATCAGGCTGTATTTCCTTTCTATTTTTTCTTCTTGAGGTCACTTTAAGCAGATGTTCCACTTCAGTCAAAAAGAAACAAACATTGCTAAAGCAATCAAGAGCATTCATTATTTTCATCAGAATGTCAACAGCAAGTTTTTTTTTTGTGTGAGAGGAGAGAAAACAGCATAGCATGTCATCTTTGGGGTGATTATAATTAGTGGAAGTGACTACAGGGATTTGGGACAGACGTTGATTGCCTGAAATATGAGCTTAGAGGCTTATAAGCTAATACTCATCTCAACATGGCTTTTTCACCAAGGCAATTAGTGCTCCTGTCATCCTCTGAGATTGAGTTGTATATGTACTTCAAAGCCAGTGATTGTGTGCTCAAAGCTTGTGATTAATTTCTTTCACAGCTTTGACTGTTTGTATTGCAAAGCATTGACAAGGTATGCTGTGTATCGTCTATTTATTGAAAGATTCCAATCTAGGGACATTTTCATAGGAGAGTCATATAAATGCTTCATGTTTGCACACAACGTTCAGCCAAACAAAAGGTGCATTTTAGAGCCGTTATCATTTCCGCAAAAGCAGATAACTACCTGGCAACCAGAGGTCAGCTTGAACGTGTGTGTTTCTATATGTGTGTGTGTGTGTTCTCATGTAAACTCTAGCGGCATTGGCAGGCTCAGTGGGCATGCAGCTGCTCGAGGTTGGCAGCTTTCGCACGGGCGCTAGCCCTTTAATTAGCTGCTCCACTGTTCTCCTGTCAGGCGATCGGTGTTTGCTGTCACTAATAACTTGACTAATGAGGCAGTTAGTGTCCACTAAAAGTGATGGCGGCTCGGGACGTGTAAGCGACGGGGTGGCCGAGCTCTTATCTCCTAAACCCAAAGCTCCATCCCCCTCACTCCCCCTTGTCCCCTCCTCTCCATCAGTCACTATGAAGGGGTCATGAGCAGTAGCAGCAGGGACAGATAAAGATTCATGGGTTCCCCTGCTTGTCCTCTGAGCCCCGGAGGTCTGAGCTTGGCCACAATGGTGGCCTGTGTGTCACTGATAAGATTGGAAAAAAAAAAACCACAGGATGGTATTGTGCCAAAGAGCAGTGACTGTAATGCTTCAGCTCTTTAGCTTTACAGCCAGGACGGAGATTATCACAGAAAAGAAACTGATTATTTTTGGAAGTTAAACTTTTGGTGTTTTTTTTTTTTATTTCTGCTATTAAAGGAGTATTGACACATAAAAATGATACAAATGATCATTTTATTATGATACTAAAAATAGAACCACCTAATTGGCAAAGAAGGCTTTCAGTCATCCAAAACTATTGAAATGTCAAGCTTTATGTCACATTTTATATTTCATTCTGATTTTTTTTTACTTAGGTTTCTTGTAACCTTTATTAACCACTTGTGGGGTCTGGAGCACAAAGGGGGGGGTTTCACCTTGGGACACCTTTCTAGTTCAGGGACCCTTGTACACAAATTTACATACTCTCATTCAATAGAGCAACCAGTTCAAATGTTTTTGTCGACACTTGGAGGAAACAGAACATGCTCAGGATCAGTCTCAGGATTTTGAGGCTGTGAGACAGGAACACAACCTGCTGCACCATTGTGCCTCCTGCATGGAGAAACATTGACCTTGACCTTTCCTGACTTTGGCATACATTCTTTATTCTTAGTTTTTGTTTTCTTTTTAGAACAAATTTTTAATTCACTTTTAAAAAAAAATGGGAGACGTTTTCAGAAACATGGCTTTTGTTTTCTTCTTTTAATCATTTGTTTAATCGATGTGTAATTTGTTTAAGTGTGAGGAAAAATTGTAAATCAGGTGATTACTTAGGAAACTCAAGGCAATATTAAATTTTCTCTATTGTTCTTTAGATTTATTGGCATTTGAACTTGTTAGTCTTTGATGTTGGGTTTGCTAAATATGGTCTTGGTCTTGACCCATAGTATGCAACAACAACAACAACAACAACAACAACAACAACAACAACAACAATAATAATAATAATAATAATAATAATAATAATAATAATAATAATAATAATAATGATCTTTGACAAGAATGTTCTTTTACAAAACACAAAACATTGGCTCAGTTTTGGACTTCCTCCCTGTTAAAACCCACCCCTGACTCGATCTCAGCTAGTCCTGGTGTTTGTCATCAGCATTTAGAACACAGCCTTACTTTTACCTAACAGACCCATCACCAATTAGCATTAAACAGATAGCTGTCAGAAGTAGATCCATTGCAGTGGTGTCCGATCTTATCAGCAAAGGACTAGTGTGTACAGTATGTGGATGTTCATTTCACCAAAACAGTGATCGTCTATTTAAACAGATGGAACCAGGTGTAACTCCTGCTTGGTTGGATGTAAAACCTGAACCCTCACTTGTCCATTGCAAATGAGTCTTTTGTGTTTACAGCTGCACTTTATTCATTACAAAACGTTGTACTGGTCAGCGCTTCACTGTCTCTTGTCATTTATTATACGGTATTGTCTTGCACTGTTTGTTCACAGTGTTGTTGTTTCCTGTAGTTTTCTGTTTTATGTTGCACCGAAGTTATGGAGGAATCTTGTTTCATTTTACTCTGAACTGTACTGTACCAGTTGGACACAGTTGATATGACCATAGTTGTTGGCTTGACTTTAAGATTAGAAATCCTGGTCTACTGAAAGGAAAGTTAAAAGCTGACTTAGTTATCATAGACGCACATAAATAAGATTGAAATATAGTATAATTAACAGAATACCATGTAATCTCATTTTCTGAGCAGTTCATGCTGCACTCAGTAAATTACATGTTAATAAAATAGGATTCACTGACGTCAAAAATATAATCTGTAAGTAACTAATCTGATTAAATTCCTTTTAATTATGGCCTTAGATGACAGGTACTTGAGTTTTGTAATTAAATGATATAATCCAGATTACCTGTAATCTATAACTCCCAAACACAGCTGGTACATTAACATCTATGGTTGTTTCTCCACATAAAAACAAAAACAAAAAAATTAAGTAAAATATACAGAGTGACAAGATATGAGAAGGGAGGAAAGTAAAAAGGAAATTGATATTTGAGTGAGAAATATATTTGATTAAATTAGATTTTTATATTTAGAAGCTTTGCAGAATGTAAAGTGACAGGATTTGTTCTTTCTAGTATAGAAAACATTAGGAAAGGTATGCAAGAAATAACAGAGGAAAGAATGGGCTAAGTGGTTCTCATTTTAATTAATGTTCAGCAATTTGTTGTAATTCGGTTATGTTACATTCCTTACCTGAGCCTGTGTAAGAAAAAAATTTAATTCAGTTCAAAACTATTCATGTACCTTTAGTCATAGTCTGGAGGCAAATGAAAAAAAGTGCAGTTTCAGTATAGGGGTGCTAAAAGTTTTAGTACCTTGTACAGGTGATAAAAAAAAAGTCCTTTATACAGTGGAAATGGTGTATATTTTGTGTATACATGATGTTGAGCGGACATGATGTGTGTGTGTGTGTGTGTGTGGGGGGGGGTGTTTAATTCTCCAGATAGGACAGAAAACATACTTACTCCTAGACAATAAACAGAACTGTTTAACATAATGCTTGGGTTTGTTTTTACTTTGAAGCACCAAAGTACAAAGCTTTGTAATGAACACGATCAGACATCAAAATGGCATCATGTATCTCCAGACACAATAACAGTATGTTTTGATGGACGTTGTCCCCATACATCAAATAACACTATAGTGCTGGTGTACTGTCTTTCTGTCTTTCCCAATCGCTTAGAAAGCATCTAATCCAGAGCAGAGGTCTGAGAGCAATGTGTTCCTGTGTCCAGATTTTGTGTCTCAGATCAACACTGACAATCTCCAGACCTGCAGAGCCGCACACACACACTGCGATAATGTCGCTCTTGAACACACAACAGGCCATTTACATGACAAGGGACCTTTTTACACTCCTGAGGGTAAACGCGGCCCTGGGGAGGGGGACTAAACACACAGCGGAGGGTAAAAAAAAAAGAGAAAACAAAGGAAGGGCTTTTACCGTGATGCTTGGTGAAGAAAGCACTTTAATGTATGCCAATGCTGCAAAGGGAAATGGAGGGATGTCAGTAGTGGACTGCATCTGCCCCTCTAGCATTCACTGAATAACCTCACACACCCGACAGCCTTTTGTTCCACCTCTAATGGTGTGCGGTTATCACCGCTGTCCTCATGCTCATGCCCCTGCTTTCAGTGGCATTCTTCATGGAAAAAAAAAACAGCAGAAAGGCTGATTACCGTAAATGGGCAAAATCCACTTTACAAATACATCTTCATTTAGGAGGCATCTATATGAAAGCATTGTATTCAGCAAAGCACAGTGCGGGGTCAGGCCTTCTTTTTTATTCTTTAATATTGAAAACAGATGGTATTTTAGTCCCAAAAATAGTTCTGCACTCTGTTGAAAATGCAAACAATGTTAAAAAGGCAATGCTTTACACTACAGGTCACATATTTATTTGGTTATTTTGTTTTGTTGTTAGTAAGTCAGCAATGAAGTCCAACTAATACGTTATGTGTTAATACGTTAAACAAAAACAAGACGATATGTGATTTTACTGTAAACCATTTCTTTTAGATTTTATAGTACATTTCTGATGATTAACTTGATTACAATCAGGTATTAGAAATGTTACAGGGAACAAAAATTAAAAAGACAAAAATAAAATTAGGTGATTTGAATAAAGTACAGTCTTGAATATAAAGATAGCTTAAGTTGCTAGTTAAAAGAATAGATACAAAAAAAATATTCTAAACAAATTCCCCATTACACCAATAATCACCCAGCCTCCATCGATGGCATACACTGTTTATCTCTTATTTATATGTTTACTTCATATTTTCCAGTGCAATTGTAGCTAGCAAATAATCAAATCTCTTTTCTTTAAATATCCGCCCCAAACCACATCTTACATATGTTCCTAATTGCAGCCCTCATCTGCAGTTCAACAACCTGACTCTCATCTCTCCTCATGGCTTACCTGAACACCACAGCACTGACAACATGAGCTTTCTATCTACGAGGTAAGCTTAATTAGCTAGAGCAGAATTACACAGGACATGCTTATCAAAAATCGCATGACTGCGATAGGATTTTTATTACTATTACATCTTATTGATGATGCGATTAGATGCAATTTTATATTTTATTAAATTTTTTAGGAGATAGTCATCAATTGGCCATGTTTAACGACATTTTATTAGTTTTCCATTTGTCCTATTGGATGTGATTATAGATACACTTTGTTTTGCCTGACTTATGAATTTGACTATTCATGCATGCTTGTAAATAAGTAGACTCTCTGATATCCTCTGCAGTCATTGCTACAGCAGTCGAGATCATGCTCAGCTGTCACTGCGCTCCTGGGTCAATGTGATAAAGGGCAAGATGACAGCTATAGACAGGAGAATAACATGTGTACAAGTCAACGGAGATCACCGCATTCCCTATGATCATCTCATCCTCTGCACTGGGCAGCAATACCAGGTAAGGAGAAAAGCAGACAATATGAGAAAATAGTACTCACACAGTTTTAACACAAATAGCAGATTGCATTAATACGTCAGTGTCCACAGAGAAGCAAATTAATTGTTCAAATCTGGTCATTGAAGGACAAATACATTTTGAGCCTAAATAATTTTTATGCCTTATATGTCCTTGTTAATATTTGATAAATTGTTAATATTTAATATAAAACTATAATTTCAGTGATCTGTACATTAAGCAGGATTTATTAAAAATACCTGAGCTTCATAAAATAGCTAACTGGGCTTGATTAATTAAACAAATTTAATTTCCAATTTATAGTGAATTTACTTATATATTTTTGTCAGATGCCTTGTCCTACTGGAGCAGACATCAGTACATGGTCCTCCACCAGCTTGGTGCCAGAGAAACACATCCACAGATACACTGGTCACATTCCCTCCAACCTCTTTACTCTGAATTACCAGCAGGACTGCACTCAGGCCTACCATTGGCTGATGGAGAACTTTCTTCAGCAAGAAGGTGAGTGTGCAGTCTGTGCCTTCATGTGTGGCAGAGTTTTTGTCTGACTCGTAATCCTAAGGTTGTGGGTTCGAGTCTCGGGCCGGCCACGACTGAGGTGCCCTTGAGCAAGGCACCGAACCCCCCAACTGCTCCCCAGGCGCCACAGCATAAATGGCTGCCCACTGCTCCGGGTGTGTGTTCACGGTGTGTGTGTGTTCACGGTGTGGGTGGGTTCACTGCTGTGTGTGTGCACTTTGGATGGGTCAAATGCAGAGAACGAATTCTGAGTATGGGTCACCGTACTTAGCCGTATGTCACGTCACTTATTCACTTTTTCAATCTGAAAATGTGACATTGTGTCAAGTAAAGACAAGACAAGTAAATTGTGCTTTTGATTTACCACATGCTCCATTCCACCTACATGGATTCCTGCTGTAACTGCCAGGCTGTAATGACAAGTTAATTAGTCAGAATGAAATCTTTCATCTGTCAGATGTGGGTTGGCCTCCTTCATCTATTTAGTGGATGATGTTAATATCAGGAGGGCTTTAGGATTAATCCTGCTCTCTAAAGGGAGCGAGGAGAAAGCCAGTGATACAAACAATGTCTGATTAGACCTATTATATTTACTAATTACAGGGTCCTCTAATAACCTGGGAAGTAGCACAAATATGAGTGAGTGCAAATGATGTCGTCCGAATGCATACAATATCAGCGTGACATAATGGAAGTTTACATTTGTGCTGTAGGACACTGACTTTAAATTAATTATTTGGAATTGGTTAATTAAATTTTATATTTAGATAGAAATGTATTTAATTGTATCACAGAGCACTGGAATGGTGCATTAATGATTTTATTTACGTTATCCTTAAGTGCCTGTGGGGGGAGTGGGGGCAATAGGACCCTTTAGTTGATGTTCTACTCTGTCACAGCCTCATTAGCACTCATAATCTATAGATAATAATAATAATAATAATAATAATAATAATAATAATAATAATAATAATAATAATAATAATATAATAATAATAATAATAATAATAATAATAATAATAATAATAAACCACTACTACATGCTGCCAACTGTACCACTAAACCGCAAGCATCCACACCATATGGTTCATATATATATATATATATAAAGACTTTTTCTCTACTCCAGTAAAATACAATTTTGATTAATATGGCAACGATTAAGTATTGGACAATATTGCTGAATCTCTGATCAGTATCTTAGCAAGTTTGCTGATAATCTGAAGTAGGCATACTGTTAATTATTGAAAGATAATGACGTAGAGATTGACTGTTGCAAATTTTACGCACCAGTTGAAAATATTAAAATGATTATGAAAATATATTTTTCAGAAATAACCTATATAATCAATTCTAATTGCTTTATTATCAGTTACACTTACTATTTATAATAATTGAATTTTAAATCAATGCATTAATCTGAATTGCCTCATTGTTATACCACCACTACTGCTAAACTAGCACTGTTTCAGCACCCTGGACAGAGATCCTGCACTCTTATTTATTTACGGTCTAAAGTCCACTCTGCTGTACAGTCCAGTAGAGAGAGCTGTTCTTACTTCAACAGATATTTCTAATTAATACAAAACTTTACTTAGCTCATAATAAAAACAAGCCAATGTGGCTCCCTAAAGGCAACCTTTGTGAGCAAACCTGATAGGCGAGAGCTATAGAGAGAGACATATCTGCATTTTACCTGTTGGAAATTTCTAAAATCAACATCTTAATTTTATTAGTACTTTTACTCTGAATGTAAATCATAAAGTAACCTGTAATTGTGAATGGTTAGGGTGTCTTCTACTACTGTGCTGTTGAATTCTAGAATCGGAAGGTGTGGATTAATTTTCTAAAACATTATATTATCGAGTTCTTATGTTCTTATTATCTTTCCTATAGCAATCCATTATTTTTATAGAAACAGTTCATTTTTAGAGACTTCTATGATGGAAGTTCTACATATCTAAAAGTAATAATAAATGGATTATAAAAACAAGTTATTAGAATAAAAAAAAACATGTTGTAGTGAAACCTTCTATGAAAAGAGATGCTGCTATGAATTGTTGGTTTGTGATAAAGATAAAGTTACGCTTGTACCTTTTCATTCTTAAGGTAACGCTGTAGTTTACGGGGACACCATTGATGTCTACACCTGTTTGGAGACACTGCTGAAATTGGGGGTAACAGGATCCCGCATCCATGTGGTGCACCAGAACCCAGCTGGATCTCCATCCTGTTTCCCAAACCTGACTGTGTATCAGGCAGTGAGGACAGCTCTGGAGGATCAGGATGTTTGGATCCATCACAACTGTCTGCTTGCTCAGATGAATGATGGACAGCACACTGAGCCACTCACATCTGTTTCATTTACCACAGATGGCCCACCCCTCAGACTGGAATGTGCGGTAAGTAATGTGCCCATTCATTCATTCATTCATTCATTCATTCATTCATTCATTCATTCTTTCTTTCTTTCTTTCTTTCTTTCTTTCTTTCTTTCTTTCTTTCTTTCTTTCTTTCTTTCTTTCTTTCTTTCTTTCTTTCTTTCTTTCTTTCTTTCTTTCTTTCTTTCTTTCTTTCTTTCTATTCTAATGTAATAACTGAACACTTACCAAAATTATTTTCATGAAAATGGTTGAAATGAATTTTAACATGATTATTGAAGAAGTTATGTCTCTGTTGAAAGTTTGTTATGTTTGGAGATGCATTAACTACCATTTTAAGTTGATTTTCTGAGCAACTCATCCAGATAATGAAAATCAGATGCATTTGTTTACACCTCTGCTAGACTGATATACTGTAGGTATAGAAAATATAGGCAGAATGTCACAAAACAGTTTGAATTTCTGGGTTGGCATACTCTACTACCACACTGTCAATCACACTGACAATTTGCAATCGTGGGCTGTTATGAATGCCATGCCACCCTGTGACACTACAAAAGCAGCGGGTATGGATAAAAATCTTTTTCCTTTAAATGTTTCTCATATTAAAACTTTTCCTTTTCAGGTCTTCTTTAACTTCTCCCATAAAGGTGTGGACTTTGACTCCTTTAAGGCCATAAATAATGACTATCTGTTGTTTGATGGCCGGTTGGTAATTGACTCAACATACCACACAAACGACTGCAAAATCCATGCTGCTGGACCTTTAACAAAGTTATCTCGCAGCCGCTATGCTGATCAATGGTCCCACTCGTTCTTTAACTCCAAGGAGGTGGGCCAGGAGCTGGCGTCCATGTTGCTGCACTTATTCGACCCAACACTGGAGCCACCAGCTAAACCTGCACCAGATGCTGGTCGTCTCATTCCCATCTACAAGCAGCCTAAGATAACAGGCAAGTCCTTTTGGGAGCCAGTTTTAGCCAATTGGACTATTAATATGTTGTTGTGGCAATCTGAAAAAGTGAAACCAGTCAAGAACCAGTCGACTTAAAAATGTAACGTGTACAAACAACATACGTGAAAAACATACAGTTTTTTTTATAATAATAATAATAATAATAATAATAATAATAATAATAATAATAATAATAATAATAATAATAATAATGCTTTTTTTTTACATCTGGGTTTATACTAGACTCAGATTTCCAGAACTTTCTGTCTATTTGCTTCTTTTTCCCCTCCCTTTTGTGGAATCGGAGAGTTATTCAGCTGATTATTTCTGTACAGAGTTGAGCTGTGAGCACAGACGATCCAGAGAAAACTGAATGTGGTACCATTGTGGTTAAAGTGTTGGGCTACTGATAAGAAGGTTGTGAATTCATATCCCAGGTCCACCAAGCTACTAATGCTGAGCCCTTAAGTAAGGCCCTTAACCCTCAATTGCTCAGTTGAATAAAAAAAACAGAGGAAAAAAAAACAGATTAAATGTAAGTCGCTCTGGATAAGGGTTCCTGCCAACAAGCTGTAAATGTAAACAAGGTCATTGGAAGAGGATTTACTGACAAAAGAAGCCCTCACATTTGTCAGGCATCAATAGGTGGAGTTTCTCTGAGTTATGCAGCCTGGGTTGTAAATGTATTATATTGTACTTATGGATCGTGGAATGTTATAAAAATTTGGTCTAGCAATGTATAATATAGATTTAAGTGCACTTACTTGTGTTAATTACTTTATCTAGGTGCATTTTCAGGTATTAATTGCTGTGCTATGTGTCTGATATACTTGTATCATCATTATATACTGTTACTGGAAAACAATGACAGGACACCAAATGGCATTGCATTTCTAACAGAAGTTGATTATTTTCCTTTAACAATACATCCCAAAGTATGTTATTCTTCTTATATCATAGCAAATCTGCAATGCTAGCATGTTTCTTTATTAACCATTTCCACATTACACAAGCAGTAACCTTTTTTTTTCTCTCCCTTGAAGTAAATAAGACAAAAGAATTTAGCGCATTGTGTTGCTGTGAAAGATGTCTATGCTGAAGTCATTCGCATCTGTAAAAATCTTAATTACATCTGTTACAAAGCACTGACACTGTAATGCTGACACCTTCCAAATTCATCTGTAAATCCTTCCAGAAAAAAATTACAATATATAATAAAGTGTTCAATAATATTGTTTGTTTATAGCTAGTAAAACAAGTGATAATCATTTCTTGTTTCTGGACAAGAATACTACAGCATTAATGTGACTATAAACTGATTAAAAACTATGATGTGATTTCTTTAACAAATGCACAAACCCACTTGCACTTTAGGACTGTACTGCACCATACCATCATTGATTATTTTCCTGTAAAAGCATTCCACATCATTGTTTATTCCTTGCTCTTAACAGTATCATTATCCTTAACTTACCATCCCTCATGTTAGACCCCGTGTGCCTGGGTATCCTTCATAACAGCTTTAAAATGTGTCACAAAATGAAATACAGTTCATTTACCTTCTCTCATTGTGCTTTTTATGTACAGGTGCAAAGCTACCAGGTGGATACCATTATCTCCATGTCACAAAACCTTCAGGCTACACCTTATCTCCATCACTCAGCAGCGCTACGGTATGTTTCATTATCAGGATAAGTGGATACGGAGCTGTGTATCCTGCAGACGTCTTTAACAATAACCTTTAATCCCGTTATACATACCCTGTGCTCAAATGACCTTTTGCAGTGTTTGTTTTGTTTGTAGTTCTTCTTTTGTGGCCGTTTAATAACCGCTGCTGGTGCTTCTGTGTGTTCGCATGTGGGTTTAGTGTATTTAATTCTGATGGGAAACACTAGCCGTAATAATATATATCAAGTGTCTAAAAATATGTAGTTTTTATTTAAATGCAGATTAGTATAAGTATGGTATACTTAGTATATTAGTATAAGATTAGAGTATAATTACAAGTATTATTAATCTAATTACATTTTTCATATAGTGCCTTTAACAATACACCTTGTTGTAAAGCAGCTTTATAAAAATTATATAGTTAATGACTATAATGATGGTTAGCAATTTTGGGAGACTGAATTTTGGCTACTATATAATTTTGGCTACGGGTTTTCAGCTTCTCTGTCTAATTCTGGTTTTCCTCCCAGTACTCCAGTCTCCTCCCTGAGACCATGTGCAAGACATACGTGTTATCTGCTGTTTTACATTTCCAAATTGTCTATAGTGTTTAGATGGGTGTGTGAGTGTTAGTGTGTGCACAATTGTGTCCTGCGGTGTCACATCTTGTGCGCTGAGTCCCCTAGGACAGACTCCAAGTTCCCTGTGTACGATACGTGGGATAGAAAATGGATAGAAAACAATTATATGTCTAAAAAATAATATTTTGGTGAAAACTGTTAGAACTGTTTGGGTGTTTGAAGTTCTGTCATTTTGGGGAGTGAGAAATGAACACAGACAGGAATAAAAGTTGTGTGTAGGAATCGAAAGAAAAGTCTGTCATGAATCCAGAGCTGCATAAAAAAATAACCAGCACCTTCTGTATGATGAATATCAATGTTCTGGAGCAAACATGTTGCCTAGCAACGTGTGAAACTTTCAAGTCAACTGCACCAACATTATTTAACCAAGCTCACCTCGACCACTATGCTATCTGAATCAGACTGATATGTGAAGAATATTTTTAAACATTCATGCGTTAAAATTTGTGCTTTAGATGACTTAAATGTACTGCGCTCATGACACTTCAACTGTTTTCCTCTATGTAGTAAAGAGGTATACAATGTAAGAATTTTCAAAACATGGAAATTCTTTCTATTATTTATTAATAGCCTAAACAATTTACAGCCTCAAAGCTATCCGCTTTTTGTTACCACGTCGTTTTGTCATGTGACATTTACATTTATGGCACTTGGCAGATGCACTGATCCAGAGACATGTATACATCAGTTCTGGTTCTGTGACTGGAAGCCTGATAGTGTTAGATTTGGAGAGGTTTCATGAGCCCAGTAAGTCTAATCATATGTATTGAAAAACATAAAGATTATGCATGAAGTGGGAAAACTCGATATGTCACTCCATATTTTCACATAACTGAAATAATCTCATGGGGGACACAGTGGCTTAGCGGTTAGCATGTTCGCCTCACACCTCCAGGGTTGGGGGTTCGATTCCCACCTCCGCCTTGTGTGTGGAGTTTGCATGTTCTCCCCGTGCTTCGGGGGTTTCTTCCCGGTACTCTGGTTTCCCCCCCCGGTCCAAAGACATGCATGGTAGGTTGATTGGCATCTCTGGAAAATTGTCCATAGTGTGTGAGTGTGTGAGTGAATGAGAGTGTGTATGTGCCCTGCGATGGGTTGGCACGCCGTCCAGGGTGTATCCTGCCTTGATGCCCGATGACGCCTAAGATAGACACAGGCTCCCCGTGACCCGAGAAGTTCACATAAGCGGTAGAAGATGAATGAATGAATGAATGAATGAAATAATCTCAATTCACTTAGTCATGCATGAACACAAAAAGGATGACTTCCTAGTGTGAATGTTGTGTTAGACTGAAATGTGATTAAGGATCGGGTTTGTTCTTGTGTGTCCATCAGGGCCGGAGCATTGTGACAGGCAGTGTGGAGACAGGAAACTACTTCCAGCTGAGATTCAGTCAGTATAGCATAGTGGAAAGCATCACCTGTTTGTCCTTTAATCCACTTCCTGTCTCCAACTATGTTTGTCTTTACGGCAAACACCAGCTGCTGCTCAACCATCTGTATGCACGTTTTGACGAGGAACTGATCCACGACTTGTACAGGTTCTACACACAATTCACGAGCTTTACAGTTCCACACAAACACACACACACTTCACAAACATTACAGGTTACAGACAAGCACACACACACACACACACACACATACACACACACACACATCACAAGCATAACAGGTTACAGACAAGCACACACACACACACACACACACACACACACACACACACACACACACACACACACACACACACACACGCACTTCACAAGCATAACAGGTTACAGACAAGCACACACACACATACACACACTTCACAAGCAGTACAGGTTCAACACAAGCACAGAACCCACACACACACACCACAAGCATTACGCACAACATGTGTATTATTAAGTGTAAATTTGATATGAGTTTCTATTAAAAAAAATTCAGGTTACAGCTGTGACAATATCTTGCACCTTCTCAGAAAATTTCTTTACATATTTAAAAGCAAATTATGAAATGAATTTTAATTGCAGTTTAAGATTAAGTCTGTGCATGCGTGTGTGTGTGTGACTTAGAAAGAGATGTGTTACAGGCAAATTCTTGATCAAGTCTAATCCTGTATAAAACTTTTCAGCCTCTACTCAAACTGTTTCATAGACCATGGCTAAATTTACACTTTAGTTTAATCCCAGATTAAGATCTTCTCTATTTACATGCTCAGTTTACCTTAATTGATTCTAGTTTCAAGTAATCTATTGTTAGCATTATATCAGTAATGCTCTTGTGAGACCATGTCATTAAGGTATTTCTGCTTTATGGGCCGAGCGTCTTAAATCATATTATCATCGTCCCCTGTGGAGAGCAGGCCGTGCGTCGCTCCGTGTCTGACTGCATGACCTCTGGTCTAATATTTTAACACCGGTGACCCTGGAGCATCAGTGCTATTGTTTGCCAGGTCTAATCTGTTTATGCAGGTGTCCAATCTGCTTTGCTGCATGGCCAGGAGACAAAGGCAGATCGTCCGGCCGGCCCGAACTCATCAGCCGTTCAGCCACTTATTAAATCTTGATCCTTCCTTCAGTGGCCTGAAAAGAAGCTGCTCTGAATGTCATTACTGAAACTCACTGCACCTCCAAAACTGTTATGATAATTTATTGACCATGTTGTTACGCAGATGCTACCAGACAAACAAGAGCAAAGATTCAAATGATGTTTTCTTTTGTTCTGCAGCTATTTCAGAGAGAGCTGGTGCATGGCTATATTCCAAGATCGCTTCGATGATTTCCAACAGGAAGTTCGACAGATCGTGACAGATGAGGTTAGCACAAGATGTTTGACGCTTGTGGAATGAAAGAAATGGAAAATTTTGATTGAACTTTGATTGAACTTTAGATGTCAACCACTCACTCAGAAGCACTTCAGATAAAGGGAAAATAAAAGAGTGAATTTTAAGCAGTGTAACTTTCTCAGATTTAATACTAAGGAAAATATAGATTGCAAAATAAACTAAAACGTGGGTTTATTTATAGTATGGAATTCTTATAAACAACGTATGATTTCACGATTAAAGTTCTAATTATTAATTATTTACAACACAGATTTTCTTCTTTACATTAATAATAACGCATGTAGGGCAAAAAATACAAAGACAAAAAAAAATTATCTTCAGTCATGATTTATTTTGTCACGTCAAATTTCAATTTGTTCGTCGTTTTACAAAATCACCCACAATGCTGCACGACTAGTGCCTTATGCTCCGTCCCTATTTTCATCTCTACCTAACGAGAGCAATGTAGCGTAGTTTTAGTCTTTCCGTCTGTCCAACTCTCTCAATCTGTACACTGTGTTCAAACAGATCAGCTCCCAAAGCTTCGCCTTTAGTGTGAATACTGTCAGATTTCTTAGCACTGGAAAATGGTGCAGAAAATAATAGTGGTACAGAAGTACAGTAAATGTGGCTGCTAAGTTGTTAACATGTTGGACTATTGATTGAGAAGTTGTGAGTTCGAATCCCACTATTACTGAGATGCAACACGGGTCATTGAGCAATGCCCTTAACCCTTAACTGAGCAGTAAAATTAGATAAATGTAAGGTTCTTTGGATAAGTGTGTCAGCCAAATGCCATAATTTTTAATGTTTTAGGAGCTAAATATAAAAACCCAACTATTTATTTATTTCTTGTGTACAAGATTGTTCAAATTTGCCTCCATTGTATCAACAGGCACAAAACCTCTACGTTTACTACAGCATTTTAAATATATTCAATTAAATTTTATTTGTTTAGCACTTTTATGGACATCGGCTCAAAGGAGCTTTAAAGAACATAAGAAATATAGTACAAAAAGTGATTATAAATTATTAAAACACACCTAAAGCTGGCATAGTATCTGGAAGCCTCAGAATGAGTAGAAAAAGAGAAGCAAATGGAGCGGAATTAGCGTAGCTACTGTTTATAATATTAACCAGTACTAAATGATCATGTTTATTTGAGACCAGATCTACATTGGTACAAGGGTATGGGATGTAGTATGTGTATGGCTGGGTAAAGAGATATGTCTTTAATCTACATTTAGACTGGGAGAGTGTGTCTGAGCCCTAAACACTGTCAGGAAGGCTATTCCAATGTTTGGGAGCTAAATTTGCAACCACCTTTAGTATACTTTGATATTCTGGCCTGGGTACTACACCTTTCCCTTGAAAGACTGGTGTAAAGATATGTATAGTTCTGCTGCCATCAGTAGTAAGTTTAAGTTTAAGTGTTGTTTCAGCTATATAAATATTACAATTAAATTAAATTAAATAAGCCATTAAATATTAAAACTGTAAACTGATTTTATACATTTGTTTCATTCTCAGCTCAACAGTGACTCGAGGTCCATCACAGAACTCATGGAGATGGCCAGTGACAGCCCAATTCCTGAAGATCAGCATGAACAAACTGTAGAACTGGGCAGCGTGAAGGAAAGTGTTTTAGAGTACTTAGAGTTCAATCAGTACCATCTTCCTATGTATGCACAACCTGAACGGTATTAACTTTAACAAGGACATGATATGCATAGCTTCAATGTAAGACAAACTATTTTCATAAAATACAACATTAAAAATGGAATCTAACTGGAAAAACTGAAACTATTCCTGCGGTTGATTTATTTAAATCTCTCATGGATCTGACGTATGGTAGTACATTACTGAAGTAAATAGTGGCATCATTATTTAATATAGGCTAATTAAAGATGGATAAGCAAAAGTAATTCTTAATCAAATGCATCTCTTTAGCTTTTATTTGCTGAGTTATTAATTACAGTGGAATTATTTAAGGTAAAGCGCAGTGTGACTCCTCTACATGGCCACAAAAGGCCAGGGTGGATTTGCAGAGCTTTAGAGAGTCACTGCCAGCTGTATGGTAATGTGACACAAAGCTCCAGTGCGTTCAACATGCACACACAGACACACACACACACACACACACACACACACACACACACACACACACACATACACACACACACACACACACGCACACAAACGTCTGCAGCTATATGAGCCGTCATGTCACAGATAACAGCGAATGTGAAACTTTGAGCTGTGAGTGAGTAAACATCACCTGTAAGATTTTCACCATTTTTTTCAGTAGCTCCAGTCAGCTACAGTAACTAAATTACATTACAAGCTTGTAAATGTGAAGTAATCTCATCATCTGAAACACAAACAGCTTCACAGCAAATCCTGTACTGTATCAAAGATGAAGAAAAAAAGATCATATACAGCTAAAAAAAAAAAAAAGTACATTCTGGCTGCATTGAGACAAGCACGGATTTTTATTTCTGCTAATAAATTCCCAAATACTATTATGTTTAGATACTAAAATATTTGTATTTATACTGACTGAAAAGGAAGGAAGGAAGGAAGGAAGGAAGGAAGGAAGGAAGGAAGGAAGGAAGGAAGGAAGGAAGGAAGGAAGGAAGGAAGAGAGCACAGCACAAGTTCTCTGTCTAATTTCCATCTATTGTATATTTAAGTTTTCATCTAAACTAAATTTCTATTCAGTTTTACGATGAAAGAAAGAAAGAAAGAAAGAAAGAAAGAAAGAAAGAAAGACCATAACTTTATACTAAACTGTTGGTTTTTGAACAGACAGAAGCCGCATAAACTTTATTTAGAAGAAAAGCACAGAAGCTTTGCCTACCAAATTTCGGTTTCAGTTACTAAACATTATATTTCTAAATACTGAGGTTTAGAAAGAAAGAAAGAAAGAAAGAAAGAAAGAAAGAAAGAAAGAAAGAAAGAAAGAAAGAAAGAAAGAAAGAAAGAAAGAAAGAAAGACGGTCACTATGATACTCTCAGTGTAAATAAAGACAGAGGAAAGTAGCTCCATGTCAGTGTATGCATTTGTACACAGATGAGCCCGGTGTGTGTGTGTGTGTGTGTGTGTGTGTGTGTGTGTGTGTGTGTGTGTGTGTGTGTGTGTGTGTGTGTGTGTGTGTGTGTGTGTGTGTGTGTGTGTGGTGTTAGATAAGCTGTTAGTGTATTCTGCCTGCAGGTGTTTATTCAGCGCTGTGCACTATGGTACTGAAAGTGGATGGTATCTTAAAGCAGATACTTGATACATTCAGCCACGACACTGTGCGTTACTCCAGCATCTTAACAGGACCGAGTGCACTTCGATGATATTTTTGACTTTCCTCTTGCGCTACAAGATTCAAATGCTGCTGGAATGATCGGCCCCCCAACCCGAAACGTCTCTCTCTCTCTCTCTCTCTCTCTCTCTCTCTCTCTCTCTCTCTCTCTCTCTCTCTCTCCTCCCCTCCCACTCACCTATCCACAGGGATCTCGTGCTCCATCTGATTGGTTGGGAGGGGGACGTCGCTTTCATCGTTTCGGCTTAAAAACAGTGCAGCTATGCCTTGGTGATGAAAAGAGGCAGCTCGCGGAAATAGAGGCGGAGGGTGGGGACCGCTCACTGTACAACGGAAACGCCTTAAACAAAAAACATCCCGCGCGCACTGAGACGAGTTCAGTGACACCTGACATTAGAAAGTGCCTTCCTTTCGTTTGCGAAGATGCCCAGAGGATTTTTAGTCAAGAGAAACAGGAAAGCGACGCCGGTGTCTTACCGGATCCGCGCGGAGCACGAGGAAGAACAGGAGCGCGAGCAGATACAGCGACCGGGCGATGCGCCTAAATCAGCATCTGCGTCGTTAGCATTAGTTGCATCAGCAACGCCGCGCGCGGACAGTCTGAGCCACGCTCCCAAACCGGTACGTTTTGGAAACCCAGAAACGGTGTGCCAGTCCATGTACAGCCCCACGCGACCTGTGAGCCGAGAGCACGAGCGCGTGTCGCTCGAGCGCCGTTTCGACCTCGGCTCGCCCGTCTCGGCGGAGTCTTTCCCTACGCTCAGCTCCTTCGAAGCTCAGCAGCACCACGCGTGCGCTCCCGTGGACCTAAAGATCGGCACAAGCAACAGCAATCGGATCGCGAGCAAACGAGCAGCACCAGAGCCCGAGCGCAAGAGCAAACCGGCGCCCAAAAAAACCAAAGCGATCAGGAAGTTGCAGTTCGAGGACGAGGTCACAACCTCACCGGTGCTCGGGCTGAGGATCAAAGAGGGTCCGGTTGAGCAGAAGCCGAGTGCGCGCTCCGGCGTGGACAAACCGCTTGGCGAGTTCGTGTGCCGGTTGTGTGGGGAGGCGTACGCGGACCCGTTCGCCCTGGCTCAGCACAGGTGCTCGCGCATTGTGCGTGTCGAGTACAGGTGTCCCGAGTGCGACAAGGCGTTCAGCTGCCCCGCCAATCTAGCCTCGCACCGGCGCTGGCACAAACCCAAACAGCTGAACGTGACGGGAAACGATGGCACTGACAAGAAACCTCGTACGCCGGACGACACGAATAAGGATGTGCAAGGTGAACTCGAGCGAGATCGCGACACGCCCAGTCCTGGAGCCTCCGAGTCGGGTTCAGGCTCCGACTCAGACGGCATGTATGAGTGCCAGCGCTGTGCGAGGAAGTTCAAACGCCAGGCTTATCTGAAGAAACACGTCCTTACACATCACGGTCCGCTGAGCGCAAGTCGAGAGAGTCACGCGCCGTTACAAGAAAACGAGGCGAAACGGCTGGAGCATGCGCAGGTGCCGGTGCAGGCGCCGCTGGACTTGAGCGCATGTCCTGTGTGCGGGGAGACTTTCCCAAGTCGCGTGGCGCAGGAGAGGCACGTCCGTGTGCAGCACGCGTCTCACGTGTATCCGTGCAAGCATTGTCCGGCCGCTTTCTACAGCTCCCCAGCGCTCACGCGCCACATCAACAAGTGCCACCCTTCAGAAAACCGGCAGGTGATTCTGCTGCAGGTGCCCGTGCGGCCCGCCTGCTGAAGAACCCGCGTGCCTTTAAACATTAAACTCGGCGGCGCGTACAGGGGAACCGACACAGCTATAGAGCCTCGCTCTTGACATATACAATATCGTAGTTTATCAGAATGAAGTGCACAGCGAAAATATTAGGTGTTCAGTTAACACAGACTGAGGTGCAGTGCGGAATTAACACATAGGCAGTGAAGACTTTATTTAACACTTCTGTCACTCAATCATTGTGGTCATTGCGCATGCGTATTCTTAAGAGAGTAAGTTTACTTAGAATTCGTATTAAGTTCTACAATTTCTAATTCACTGTGAGTAAGAACAGGTTTGGGTTAATACAGTAGTGTTGGTTAATACAACACTGTTTCAGTTCACTTATTGTTAATGAAACACAGTAGGTGGTCGAGAGCTGGGAGAAGGTCGAGACCCTAAACAATCTTTAAGCATAATTGAACTCAGCTGAACTTATTTATTTACTTATTTATTAATTTATTTATTTTTCTTTATTTATATATTCCATTCATTTTGTACTTTTAAAACTATCAGAAGGGACTCGTTTATGATACTAAACAGTAAATCAACAAGCAAATACATAGTAAAATGTAAGTGCAATAAAAGAAGTATATGAAATTATATGAAAATTCACAATAATACAGAGATAATAATAATAATAATAATAATAATAATAATAATAATAATAATAATAATAAATAAAACAATTAAGAAATAGCTAAAATGCTCTAGTTTCTAAATGAAGTGATGACTAGATTAGTATTTTCTGCAGTCTTATCTCTGGTTGTGGATTTTTTTTTTTACTCTTAGGATCACTACTCATTACTCACATCCAAAGCCCTTAATAAACTATATAGGTTATGTTATGTAATCTTTGAGCTTGCTTTATAGTAAACACAAAGGATCGCACCTTGCAATTAGGTTGTTGTGCAGGCGCAAAAAAAAAGTGATTACAGCTTCGTCATTTCAGATTCCTTAGCAGCGATGGGTCAGGTTTGGTTATAAACCTGGTCCCTGAAACAACTCCTGAAACCCCGCCTCCTTCTCCTCAGAACCCTCACTGGTCAGTGTTGATTCAACGCATTGGTTTTCGCTGTGCGCTCTTAGACTGTTATCTTATTTTTGTAGAATTTCTGCACACATTCTTTACTGTGTTAGCTCATCTAGACCTAAGAAACTGATAATCCTGGCTGTGCCGTTACTGAAAATGCCTTCTGAATCACAGGAATGGAAATCTACCTATATGACTTTAGCTTTAATCTAGCTTGTGGATCTGTGGACTTTGGACTTTAGCTTTTGTTCTAAGACCTTAATAATGATATTAATAATAATGATGATAAAAGGGGTTTAGCCTTCTAGTGTAGCCAGAAATGCCTTGAAATAGTTCACACACATTCTGCTGTAAAACTGCCTTAATCGTGTAAATGTGGGGTGACTGAAATGTCTTATTTATCCTTTAAATGGTATGCTTCTTATTTTTATATCATTCCAATGTGTGTATATGTTCACACTGACTTTATTTATCTATGTATTTATTTATTGCAAATGTTTTATTTAAATTATTTCAATGTCTGAATTAGTCTAAACACTTTGAAACGGCCAAATGTTTAATTTAATTGATTTAATCTCAATCAATGCAACAGTAAGAAGGCAAAAAAAAAAGAAAAGAAAAAAAAGTAGCCTATAGGGGTCGCAAGACTGTTTTTCCCACCATTGTTAGGTAGCCTTACAATAATTAGCCTATTCCCTATAGGCCGATTAGTTTGGGGAATCATTCCGTCAGTGCTTGTGTGTTTCTGCAGTATTGCTATGTGTCCAAATAACGTTAATGACAATAAAACAATCAAAAAAATTAAAACAAAATCCACTCGAGTTGTATTATGGATCCCGTGTCTGTGTGGGAAATTATGTCAGAAGTATAAAATTTAGGCTGCAGAAGAACCTTTCAAAGGCTTTTTATTCTTAAAGAATTAGATAACCATCCACTTGATAAAAAAGGGTCATAAAAATGATACGTGATAGAAAATGTTCATCTTAAATTGCACTAGTGCTGAATTCTGAAGGCACTGATTCAGACTTCGATCATTCATTTTCCTTTTCATGTGATAATTTCACTGTCAACAGTTCTATAGCAACGTAACTTACACTTCTATTTAAAAAAGTCTACAATCATTGATATGGTGAAGTGCTCTGGAAGGTGAAGTTTATTTAAGGGTCTCCTGTTTTACACCGGCTGTATATTTTCCACTATAGGAGAGTCAGGCTGATTAGATGTGTAACTATAAATGTAGTGTTCATGCGATAGTGAGAAAGTGTAATTGATGGAAAGAGGAAAAACATGCACTGGAACTTGCTGTTATTGGAAAATGCTCAGCATGAGACTGAGTGAAATCTAGCATCGCTATAGCTGCTTTGGATGCGTTGACCTAAAAGAAATGAGAGAGATCCAACATTCATGTTAGCTTATTTAGCACTCTCAGCTGATCATAAACATGATCATGACATGATCATAAACGACTCATAAATGAAAGAAGGTAAAGCAGAGTGGATTTAAAACTATTCAGATGCTGTAACTACTAAATATTTCACTTTTCTCTCTTTCATTGTATTTTAATGTATATTGTTTGCAAACAGCCAAACTACTAAGAAGAAAAGAAAATAAGCTCACAACCATTCCATCCTAACAACCCCATGTTTCTCCTGCAAATGTGTAGAAATAGTGATGAAAATACACTTCTTTGTATTGTGATGTCATGACTAAAATCCTAATTCAATGCTGAATTCTGAATCTTCCAGTCTGACTTTAGTCACAAGGACATGTCACACTTCTGTTATTTGTATAAACTATAATTGGTTTCAATTCTAAAAAAAATGAAAGCATCTGGTGAGTGAATGAAGGTAAATACAAAGACCTATCACTGAAAAAAAAAAGATATTTACAAGTAAAAAATGTCTTAATTTTAGTCAAATGTATGAAGCATCCTTTTATAGTAGCATATCAGTAGCCTATTCTAAGTACACAGTAAACCTAATGTGAGATTATTTAACATATTTTTTTTCTATTTGCATATTAGATTTCTAGAAAGAAACAAAATGGGAAGGAAAACGTATCTGCAAACAGGCTTGTTTACTTTATGCTTGATTTATTCATACATTTGCCCTTAATCCACATACATTCACATGTGAAGTTTTGTTTTTTGTTTTTTGTTTTAGTTCATTTTTACGGGTTTTTTTCTGGAGATTTTCTTCTTCTACTTACTTGAAAGCGTATTAAACAAACATATGCTACGTTCAACTGACTCGTCTAGAAAGTGATCTTGAGAGCATGCATGCAATGTGCACAGGGTTATAAGGTGCTTTCTGTAAGTCACACACCTGGGTAGCACCTGCTTCACCCTGGCAACCAAGTCCCATGATAGAGGAGCAACAGGAGCTGTACAACAAGACAGCAACACTACAGTGTGCATGCAGAACCGAAGCCTCCACCAGAACCACCATGAAAAAAAAAACAAGACAAGAGAC